>NW_027121851.1:0-189383 GCF_030686945.1 Centruroides vittatus | reverse complement strand
ATCCGATATCGCGAGTAAATTTATTAACCTTATTCGCGTCTAGCGGCTTTGTTAACAAGTCGGCCGTCATCCGTTCACTCGGACAATAAATTACAGTAATTTCTCCCGAATTCTTTAAATCGCGTACAAAATGGTATTTTGTGTCGATATGTTTCGTGCGTTGTTGTGCTTTTCCTAATTCTAAAAGTCGTATACAACTTTGATTGTCCTCGAATATTTTGATAGGTGTCGTAATCGGTAGATTTATTTCTTCTAGAAGTCGTTTCATCCATACAGTTTCTTGAGTAGCTTCTGCCAAGGCTACATACTCCGCTTCGGTGGACGAAAGTGCTACACACTGTTGCTTTTTACTGACCCAATGAATAGGACTTCCTTTTAGCAAGAGCAAATATCCTGTGTTCGATTTGCGGTCTATACGATCGCCTCCCCAGTCGGCGTCTACATAACATTTAAGTTCTAATTCTTCGTCGATATTTCCTAATTTAAGTTTCTTCTTTTTTGTCGAATTCAGATAACGAAAGATTCTTTTTACTTCCACCCAATCACTTTCCGAAGGTTTTGTTACTTTTCTCGCTAATATCGATGTACTTATCGCAATATCTGGACGCGAATTAGTCGCTAGATATAATAAAGATCCAATAGCACTTCTGTATACATTGTTGTTTTTGAACGTATCAGGCATTTCATTTCTTCTTAAGTATCCTGTATCCATAGGAATATTAGACGGTCTTGAATCGGATAAGTTAAATTCTCGCAATTTATTTTCGATATATCTTTCTTGGTGGAGTGAAAATATTCCGTTTTCGTCTCTTTCAAATTGTATTCCCAGATAATATTTTAAGTCACCTAAATTCTTGATTTTAAACATATCCTTCATTTCGGTTTCAAATTCGGTTAACGTATGTTCGTCTGTGGCCATTGCTATTACGTCATCTACATGAATTGCTAAATACAAACATCTTTTATGGCCTCTGGTGTAAAGACAGGGATCGGCCACGCTTCTTCTAAATCCCTTAGATAGCAATGTTTCATTGAATTTTTTATTCCATTCATTCGCTCCTTGTTTCAAGCCATATATATTTTTCAATAATTTGCAAACCATGTCCGGTGATCCTTCTTCGTATCCTTCGGGTTGTTTCATGTATACCTCGTGTGATAAGTCTCCATTTAAGTAAGCCGTTTCGATGTCATAATGCTTAACTTTCATGTTCTTAATTCCGGCTATAGTTAGGAGTGTTCGAAGGGTGGCAGTTTTGATCACGGGGGCATATACGTCATCGTAGTCGAAGCCATACTTTTGTGTGTATCCTTGAGCGACTAAACGAGCCTTAAAACGGTTAACTTTATTGTTTTCGTCCCTCTTAATTTTATATACCCATCTGCTTCCTACTGCAGTTTTACCTGGAGGTAATTTCGTAATTTTCCATGTGCCGTTATTTTTCATGGCTGCTATTTCTTGATTCATGGCTTCGCTCCATTCTTTGGAATGTTTGCCTGCGATTGCCTCGCTATATTCTCTCGGTTCTACTGCATCCTCTGTCACTGATAAATTTATTGTTTCAATTAACCTTATAGGAGGTACTCCCTTAGTAGTTCTTTCCGATCTCCTTAAATGTATGCCAGATTCTTCCATTTCTTGTTCCCTTGTTTTCGTTTCGCATTCTTCTTTTAAATTCGTGTTATCAACAATTGTAACTTGTTTCGAATTTTCATTATCATCGTGTATATCGATTTCGGAGTCTCTGTGCTTGACGTTTTCCAGAAAGTGAACATTTCTGCTTATTGTTATCTTATCAGTTTTCGTGTCAATTAATCGATAAGCTTTCGATGCTCTCTCGTATCCTACAAAAATTAGTTTCGTGGCTTTAGGTTCTAGTTTCTTTCGATCTTTAGGTTTAATAACATAGGCTGAGCATCCAAAAATTCTTATATGCGAGAGGTTTGGCTTCTTTCCATGCCATTTTTCGAACGGAGTTGTTTCACTCGCTTTAGTAATTAATCTATTCTGTAGGTAATTTGCACTATTCACCGCTTCTCCCCAGTATTTGTTCGGTAATCGAGCATCAATTAACATGCATCTTGTCATTTCTGTCAGGTATCTATTCTTCCTTTCTGCTACTCCATTTTGTTGCGGGGAATAAGGTGCCGTAGTTTCCCATAGAATACCTTCATTTTTAAAGAACGTCTTTAAGTTGGTACTTGAAAATTCACCTCCTCTGTCCGATCTGATTCGTTGAGGAGTTCTTCCAAATTTTGTTTGTACATATTTAACATATTCCTTTATTTTATCGGGTACTTCACTTTTATGTTTAAGAAGATATATTTCGGTGTACCTACTGTAATCATCTATCATGGTTAAAATGTATTTGTTGCCTCTCGGTGTTGCTGTTTGCATTGGTCCGCATACATCAGTGTGTATTAATTCAAGTAATTGATAGGTTTTGGTTTCCGATTTCCTTGGAAAACTTTTAGTAGTCATCTTGGCCTCGATGCAATACTCACAAGGTTTGAATATGCGACATTTCTGAATATTTATTCCTGTAGCCAATTGTTTATTCTGCATCGAAATTATGGAGTTCATGTCACGGTGCCCTAATCTTCTATGCCATAAATGGATGCATTCCTTCATATCATTAACCACTGTAAGCGCTTTATGTGATTTATCAAGCTCATACAAACATGTGTTTGCTGTTGCCGATGCTACTGTTACTCCGTTTTTCTGGATAGAGCAAATGTTCCCTTCAAATTTTATGGTAAACCCTAATGTCGTTAGTCTTCTGACTGAGATTAAATTTCCTTTAAGGTGTGGCACATATAGCACGTCTTTCATATATATTCGACGTCGTTCGTTATTTTCATCCATGCAGGTTATCATTACATTGCCTTTACCTTCAGTGTATAGGGCTTGACCATTGGCTAGTATTACTCTCTCTCTATGTTTACTATTAATGGTTGTGAATAAATACTTCTCGCAACACATATGTGACGAAGCTCCCGAGTCTACGTACCATTGATGAATCTCGTTTTGTGTTCCTGTCTTAAAACATACATAGGATTCCTTTTCCGGGTGTTGTTCATCACTTTCCGCATAAATTTTGTTGATCTGATTTGGATGTTTTTCTTTCCATGTTGCATATTTCCTACATTCTTTCTTTACATGTCCCTGCTTTTTGCAAAAATAACAACTTTTGAGCAAATTCCTTTTCTGAGTTACTGGGCGTGCTCCCACTTTAAATGCTTTATCCGCTTCACATTCTTCATTTGATGAGGTCTTTCTTCTTGAGTGTTCTTCGATTAATTTATTACGTACTAACTCCTGAGTTAAATCTTCTTCTGGACGAGTCTCTAGTGCTGTTATTAAAGTGCTATAGCTGTCTGGCAAGCTACTAAGTAATAATGCTATCTTTAATTTCTCAGCTAGAGTTTCTCCCAGTGCCGTAAGACGATCAACCATTTCCTCCATGTTGGCCAAGTGTATCTCCATGTCGCCGTTTTCTTCTAGTTTTAAATTGCAAATTTTCTTCAATAGGTAAACTTTATTTGATAGTGTAGACTTAACATGGTGTTTCCTTATGGCTTCCCAAGTTCCTTTAGCTGTAGTTTCCTTTCTTACTAATGGCAGTTGATTGTCTTCCATCAGGAGGCCTATCATGGCGCGCGCCTTTCCGTCCTTTGTTAACCAAGATGAGTCAGGATCCGAGGGTATTTCCTTTTGTATTACGTCCCATAACTCGTCTTTTATCAACAGCAATTCCATCTTATATTTCCAAATGTGATAATTGTTGTTGTTCAATTTAGTGATGGCAACGTAACTTTTATCCGCCATTGTGAAGTCTTTTGTTCTTGCCGAATATTCTTCTTACGTAAATTTATTTAGTTTATATTATTCCTTGAATTTACCTTTATCTTTTCCTTATGCTTAATTAGTTGTTGCCGTAACTGGGCCCATAACCTGTTAGACTTGGCACTTATCGGAAAGATTAGTAGAAAGGCAGTTGGACTAGCGTAACCGGTTATGTAACAAAGGAACAAAGAGTGCACAAAGATTACACACAGTCTTGACTCACAGAAGGTCAGTGCTGGAAAGGGGAGAGTGAAATGAGGTCACTTTCCCCGAGGGGTCAACAACGCCACCAACCTTTTATTACGTCAGAAGAACATCTACAAAACATCGCGATCGTTGATTCCAACAAATGGCCATGTCAGCACATGGGATAAATATTAAATATCAGCCATTTAAGCATTCTATAACTGTAACAAAACCCTTGATTTTAACATTACTAAAATGTTAGTAATACTGAAATACAATTTATAGTTCATGAAGAGCAGAATGAAGAGGGACTAGGCATGTTGGCACCAAAGCTACAAAAGAACACTGATCCAGTCTTCTTAAGGGACTCAAGTCCTAAAGTATTTCTGGTTGCATATTATGTTGGGCCTCAAATGTCAGCCACTATGTATGCCTACAACCAAAACTGGGTTGTAGGCATACATGGTGGCTGATGCAAAAATCAGAAAAACTGATTTATATTCAATGATCATTTTACTTCAAAAAATAATTCATTAGTTTAAGTGATCTTGAAATTATTTAGTTGACACGTCAAATATTTTTGTTGTTTTATTACTAAAATTCTGTTTGAATAAATAAAACAAATAATTGCTATAAAAGAAATATGAAATCATTAACACACAACATTATTTTCAACAAGGGAAGTTATTTATTTGTTAATAATAAATTTTTTAATTTCTGTTTCATTTGAAGTGTGAAATGTGTAAAAACTGGAAATTTATTAAAAAATAAAGAGAAATAATCATAATTATAAAAACATTTTGCCATGAGTAGAGAAGGGCCAAGGTGATCAGGTGGTATGGTTTTTCTTCTCTGCTGATTCTGTCATTTTGCAACAGCATCTCTCACAACCATGCTTTCAAAATTCATTAAAAAACTTTGAGATACATATTTGAACATGTACCATACATTTAGTGTGTATATGTGTATATATAAAGCTATATCCCATAATTTGAATCTAACACATTCCTAAAAATAATTCAAATACTTGGAAGTTTTTCTACTATTTCCTATAGAATAAATTCTAATTCATTCCCATTCCATCTGAATAATCCCAACCAATTTCCCAAAATAACATTAAAAACCCTGCAAAACACCTATTTATTTAAATCAAAATTTTAGCATCATATCAAACATTACAAATTTCAATTACCTTACTAACAAATATTTTATGAAATTATTAATGGATACATTTATAAATAATAATGCAATGAATAACAATATGTACATTACTTTCTATTAAGAATTGTACAGTAGTTTCATTTATTTAATACTAGGAAATAGGCCCGGCATTGCTCAGGCAAAAAGTAACGATAGCAAAGATTATTATGTTATAGTCAACCTTACCCATTTTCACATAATGCAAGAATTAGGTTCCCCAGTTTCCAGATTAATTAGAGAATTTTTAGATGAGTCTAAAAATTTGATTTCCCGCAAAAACAAAAAAAACTGCATCTGCATCTTGCACGTCACTTTCTCTTAACACTTCCATTGTTGACACTTCCATTGTTGATGGAAGTGTTAAGCCTTAATCTTGTTCCTTTCCCCGTGGAGGGAATTTCAAAAAATCTCCTCTTAGTGTGCATTCGTGTGATGTACCCTAACTGTGTACCAAATTTCAACTTTCAACTCCTAACTGTTTGGGCTCTGCACTGATTATTATTATTATTATTATTATCATTATTATCATCATCATCATCAACTCATCTCGATTATATATATATAATATATATATATATATAGATACAATAGACAGCAATGAAATGTTGTGATGATACTCCACAATTCATACTAAAATATTACAGTATAAAAGCAGAACAAAAATAAATAAATGAGGTTTGTTAACTAATTGTAATAAACTGTTAAGAATAAGCTTGAATGACTACATTGTTTCAACTTTATGTGAATGAAAGCCTGTAATTGCCCAGATTCACTATTTTTGGTCAGACGTACCTCTCTCTTGCTTGACTTTCCTTGTCTCTCCGCCCTCACTTGTACTTCCATTACTTCTAGTTTTAAGTTAGTTTAAGACATTGTGAATGAGCAATTATTAAACATTTGTTATAGTTATTGTAAGCTTGTAAGAGGATTGTAAAATAAACTTTTGTTTTATATGATAATGACTTTTGTTTGGTTCTTTTTCTACTTAAGAATTCTTAAACTTCTACTTGAACTCAGAACTTCCACAGCAGTGGATTGGCCATGTATCTTTGGAAGACTTACCTTTAGTCTGATGGCCTGTCAGAGCACCAGATATCATTCCTGTGAATTCTTCTGATACTATGTTTATATACTACTATCTTTTATGATTGTTTTTTTCTTCTTCTCTAAAAGAAAGTTATCAAAACATTTTTGAATAACCTTGTATATACACTATGATCAAAAAGTTGCTCTGCAGTGGGTGGGGAAATGGGAGGAGCTTCCAGGATTAGAGTAATGTCACAGAGAGCTTGTGTCTCAAAGGAGTTAAAGTAGGTTGTGACATGTTGAGCTGAGTGACATGGGCACAGTCCACTGCAGAACAACTTTATGATCACACTGTATAATATATATTAAGTTATCTTGCTATATTAAATGTAGTTTTGGTTTATTTAAAAACTTTTTTAAAAGTTTATTTTTTTCACTTAATAAAATGCCTAAAATTTTATTACACAAATGCAACTATAATTACAGTTATTATTATTAATATTCATAATTATTTCTTTATAAAATTAATATATACAAAAATTTATGAATTCGCATATAGATACTTATGAAATTTTTAAATCAAACATTTTGAAAGATAATTATTAATTTCATTTTATATTATTTTTAGAATTTTGACAGTTTGCTTTATAATACTAATAAAATTGCAAGTAATATTCCTTCAGTATCAAGATATTTAACAGTTATGAGATCTGTTCAATGGATAGATGATTCTGTATATAAACATTTACAAGTAAGTATTAAAATATTTCATAATTTATTTAATATTAGGATTAGGATTCAGAAAAACTTTTTACATTGATGAAAGATTTATTATTATTATTTTTTGACATATAAATATCAGAATTTTCAAGTTGATTTTTATTACTTAAATTTTTGTTTATAATTTAATGATAAAAATATTTTTATTTTCAACTAGTTCTATTTAATACTTTTCATTTCTTTATATATAGTTGATAGATTTTTTTAAATAGAATATAGAAGCATATTATTATTTTTTATAGAATATCAAGGGTAAACTTGAGAGTAGAGTAGAGTTGAATTGTTTTCATCATAGCTTTCAATAACTGAGAACAGCCTTTTTTAAAAGTACAATATTACTATTGGAAGAATAATGACAAGATGAAGACATTTGATGACTTAGATTCAATGTCAGTTAGTTGATAGCTATGTTGAATTGTGGCTGTACACCATAATTTTAAGTTATTATAGAATATTCTAGATTGTAGTTTCTGTCGTCGATATATATCATTTCCTGTTTCTAGAACTTTCTCCTGCCCTTTACTTCTACTTCACTCAGTTGTTAATTGACATTCTGAACCATCCTGTGGGGAGAACTCCACAGGATGGTTCAGAATGCCTGAGGGCCCAAATGTGGAAGTAACAGTTTTTGGAGAAGAGAGAGAAGAGGAGGAACAGAGAGAGAAGGTTGATTTGGACCATAGTGAAGAATCTAGGAGTTTCCTGAAGGCTTTGTGCCACCAGAGTCTTAAAGCTTAACACAATTATTGATGAAGACAATCTCCATTATCTCTATAAAAAAAGCATATGATAATCTGCTCAAAAAGGAAAGATGAAATCCCATCAAGAATCAATTAAAAATAGTCTTCTCAGAAACAAAAGGATCAACCAAGTATGGGTACCTCCTATCCTTTCTCTATTCTCTATCTATCTTTATTTCCCATTCCACATCTTTAGGCATAAGTTAGTTTTAAAAAATAAATTTTTGTAATAAATATTGCACCCTTTTTTTTATTATTGTAAACGTGAAAACCTCTTTGTTTGTCATACAAGTCCATATGCTGGACTCTTTTGTTCTTGGGCAGAGCTGGGTGAACACCCTAGAGTTGGTATCCAAATCCCTTTTATTGTGCATTGTGTTATCTCAGTAAATTTATTGTTATTTCATATTATACTGTTTCAATATTGTTGTATTATCACCTTATTGGCAATTGGGCACAATTGCACTATTTACAGAATATATATCCATGTATAAAAACCTGAAACATGGGAATTTTCACATACAGGAATGCTGGTTGAGATTTGCTTCAGAGTTGTTATTCTCTTGTGATATACTGACCACAACAGAAATATAGAAGGGAATTATAAACAAAAAATTATTTACTATAACCAAAAAATATTGTTTGATGTTGAATGACTTGATTATGGCACAAATTGGATTGAAAATGTGTGAAAGACAAATAAATAATAAAAAAACAAAACCTTACTGATAACCAAAGTGGGGAATTTCAAAGCATGATTTAGTCTTAATTTTTTATTTGCAATATTATGAACTTAGACTTTTGATGTATCTGTTTTGTTTTCCCTTGGATCATTTGAGTCTTTCCACTTCTTCCAAGATGTCCTTCTCTATCAGTTCTGCTGTTAGTTTAGAACTTGACTCTTTTTCTTTTTTTGATTGACAACAGGTTTACTCTCCCTGATTCTGGTCAGTACACTCATTCTTAAAACCTTTAGTGTTCAGAGAAGATAATTATGAGAAGCAAGAATTGAAAAAGAGTGAATAAAGAAAAATTAGTTAAATTGTATTAATTTTCACATATATAGGATACTACTAAATTTCTATTACAAACTTGGATTGTTTGTAGAGGGGACATTAAAAATATACTTAATAAGCTATTATATGGCACTAGACTTGTAATTTGTAGTATGGTTTTGAATCTTAAATTCTTTGATGTTCTCTAATTTTGTATAAATTTATTGTTTTTAAACTGACTATTAATTTTTTAAATCAAAAAATTTTTTATAATGCTTAATATTATAAAAATGTAATATTAATATATGTTAATTCATAAGTATATGTATAAACAAAGTACACTCATTACCATAAAAATTAGCACACCAAGGAGTTGTCCTATTGCTGCAAAACTTGGCATGCAGATAAGTCTCAAGCAGATATGGTTAGAGTTATGGCATGATGGTTCATTGTATAATGCCAGCAGAAGGTGTTAAAGTGTGTTCCCCTGGCCTATAGAAAAGTGCACAAAGGCATTCTCTCTGTAGTTTACCTGTTTCAGAGGGACACTGTATCACTAAAAATGCCTTTATGTCACAATCAAAGACCATATGAACAACTAACTGAGTATGAGAGGGAAAGGGTCAGAGGATTGAGAGGAGCTGGATGGTCATCTGGCTGAATAGCCTTCACCTAGGTTGTTCTGACAACACTGAGATGTTGGGACCAGTGTATGGGACCAGAGAGCTCACACATATGGTGCCCAGGTTCAGGACACCCTCAGCAGACCAGGACCAGCTGGTTCCCCAACAAGCATGCACACAGCCAACCATATTGTTGTCTGCCATCTGGACATAGGTGGTGCCATCATAACATGCCCCTGTGTCTGTCTGTAGCATTTCAAAACACCTGAATGAGGAACATTTGGTATTGTGGTGGCCATTATATGTGTTGCCATTGACAGCCACCCACTGTTGCCTCCATTTGGCTTGGTGTCACTCCTGATGGGATTGGAATGCAATGGAATGGAACTTAGTTGTCTATAGTAATGAATCCAGATTCAGTTTGGGCACTGATGATGGCTGTATTCATATCTGGAGGCTCTATGGTGAATTCCTCAATCCTGCCAACAATTTGGAGCAGAACATTGCTCCCACAGTTGGTGTGATGGTCTGAGGTACAATCACATACAACAGCTAGTTACCTCTGGTAGTGATCCAAGGGACTATGACAGCTCAGTGGTATGTTACTTGTGGCTGTCTGCCATATTATATGCTTTTGTCCTTTTGTTCTTCTGACAATTTTTCCTGCTTTTTATTCTTTCCACCTTCTAGAACTTTCTAATCTTTTTTAATTATTTTTCTTGGAAATGAGGGCCACTTCCTAGAATTCACCAACATTTTATGTGAGGTTACCTGAGAGCATATAAAGCAAAGAAAGGTCTCACTTTGGGTTGTTGCTTGAAGAGAGAAGAGAAGACCATGAAAGGAGAGAGATGTCAGTGTCCAGTGCCTGAAAGAATTTATAAAAGTGATGTGTTATACACATCACTTTTATAAATTTATACACAAATATATATATATATATATATATTATTTATTTATTATTTGTGACTTTTTGTATATTTTGTATTCAAGCATAAAAATAGATAATATAAAATTTAACATAAATTCATTTTAAAAAGTAGTTTTATTATTAATTATGTTTAATTACATATTCAGATATTTTATTAATTATTTCAAATATAAGCAAGTAGCTGTTAGATTGAATAAATCAAATAATAATAATTTACTTGTTAATTGATAGATGAAAAATGAAAAATCTTATTTGTTTTCAGTTGAATTGCTAATTTTTTAATTTTGACATAGATTTATCTATCTAAGTTCATTTAAAAACAATAGAATATACATAAATTAATTTTTTTATGTAAAAAGAAAAAAAAAATTCAAAATTGGTATATTTGAAAAAATACTAATTTTGAAAGAATTTGTTAATTTTTTTAGTTCTTAAGTTTGGAAGATTTATTATATTTAATTTGAGAGCAATTAAATTTGATTATATTGTATTTTTTATAATTTTTTAAATCAAAATTAATCATCTTTACTTTAAGAAGATTTTTTTAATATAAAGTTAAAATATCGATATTCATTTATGTTAGGATCATATATTATTTGAAAATTTTGAACCTGGTACAATTCTTTGTGGAATTAATGAAAAGTCTCCAGGCATATATATTATTGTTTCAGGATTAATTAAGGCAAGTTGAAAGTTTTTTCTGTATATTATAAATTAATATTGAGAGAGACTGAGTATAATTGTTTAATTTTTATTCATAGAACTGTAGTGACCTATGAAATAAAATGATATAAATAAAATCCACAGTTTTAAAATGTTTTAGAATGAGAAGTTAAACAAGAATGTAAATATATTTAAAGAATAAAAACAAAAATTGAAATATATCAATGATTGTAAGTAGGTTTTGATTCTTAGTTAAAAATAAGAAAAAATATTATAAAATAATATTTAATGTCTGGAAGATAGAAGTAAAACATACAGCAGCAGCAGCCCTAGGATTTGTGAAACCCTAGGCAAAATTTATTTTTGAAGTACATTAAAAAAATTTTAGATGGTGAGAGTAGATTTATTTAGATCTACAATATGAAATTTTCTATATAGAAACAGACAGTCAAACACACAATAAAATATTAAAAAATGTGTACAATAGTTTTACAATAAATTGGAAAATGCAATAGGGATACAGAAATTTACCTAAAGACTGCTCTCCTACTTTTTAGCAGTGCTGAATTCATCAGTTACAGAAGAAAAATCCAGTTCTGCAGCACTATCTCTTTCAATGAACAAGACTGAATGTGAAGAAAATCTCTCTTGACACATTGTTGATCAGAAATATGCTTGGTCAGTTTTAGCTTTGAAAGTAATTGTTCTGCAGGTGAAACAAATATCAATTTAACTACTAAAACATAACACCAAATTTATGAGGCTCCTGCAATTGTAAGGCCTTAGGCATTGTCTTTTTTGCTTTCATGTAGAGATGCCCCTGGCGACATGTACTGTAATAAATATATTCTACTTGTAGTTGCTGTAGCAAGACTGGTGGATTTAATTTTTATCATTTTTGTGATCAATTAAAATATTTATTCTGAATATAAATTTTTATAACACTTTAATTATATTATTTATATAGATCACAGGAACTTCTGAAACTGTTAAAAGTGGAATACTACCCAATACAGACTCTTATTTATATTTTTTTGAGAAAGGAGAATTTTATGATTTTCTAGGTGTTGCACAATGTTTAGGACTACTAGGAATTTTATTACAAACACCTCTTTGTACATCAGCAATCTGTGAAACAAAAGTTGAGGTATAAATATCATTTTTATTATTATTTTGATTCAAATCAAGGGTCCTCAAAGTATGGCCTGTGTAAAGATCAGGATTGATCCTTGAGTTGTTTTGATAAAGAACTTTTGTAATATTTGTCATAATAAAAACTTTTTATTTTCTAATTCTTTTATTAATTAGAAAAATATTAATTAAGTTAATACTGAGATTACAAATATAAAATTAACAAGTTTATGGAAAATTATTTAAATAATATAGGTATTATATTAATTATGAGACTAATCAATATTATGTAATTTCAGTTGGGGTTAATAGTTTGCCAAGTGAGTCATGCACCAAAGAAATTTGAGCTTTCAAAATTAAGAAAAATTAAGAAAAAAAATTATTTTCTTAATTATAAATTTAAAATTATAATTATTTAAATATGCAACACAGTTTTTGAAAATTGTCTTTTAATTTTTCAAAACTCATTTTATATTTTTCAGAATAATGACATTAATCTGCATATTTGATAATGAATGAAAGTATCAGAAGAAAATTCAACAGAAATATACAAAATAATGCAGATTAATAGTCTAACCAAGTGTCATAGTAGAAATATTGAAATACATGATGAAATCAATTATGATGTAAACATAGTTATATAATACATATTATATAACTGTGTTTACATCAATACCATAAATATTATAGATTATATACAATGCTACTCAATGGTAATTTGCACTTCAGGTGAAACTGACTTTTGCTGCATGAGATAGCCATCTTGTTGCCATCAATTCAGCCCAGATTATAGGTTTACACAATACCATATATATAACAATGTAATCCATATCATATAACTATAGCTATAGCATATAGATTATATACGCTTGCAGTAAATACATGAAAAAGAACAAAAAAATATTGCTTATTTACATAAAAGAATTAATTTTAGTGCCAAGAACACTTATATGGCATTTGATGTTTATTCAACTGTAAGGCTGATGATACCATATATTATATCTATATCTCCAACATCTTACTATGCTTTTACCAGCAATATTTTACTTGGTTGTAAGTTGAATATAAGTTATCATTCCAATCTGGTCACATGCTTTGTATGGCAAGAAAGCTTTGTATTATTTCTTGTTTATATTTGTGGTCACTAATAATAAAAACTCATGGTTTTGTATATCTAAATTAGTTCATTTATCACTCGTAAATGAAAAAAGGAGCAAAACCATATATTGAACCATACATATTCTTTGTATTTTGTATGGTAACCATGACTGTATGTGATTGATATAAAAACTATCTTTAGAGCCACTTTTATATGATTGAAATCCATATAGAAATATTTAGGTCATGAATCTGAATAGCACTGAATATGTTAAAATAAAATATTCATACAATATTCAGGAAAAAAATAAAATTGTTATATATACAGTAAAAGTTTGATACTACAGACCCTAATATAATAGATTTCATGTTATCATGGGCAGCTGATGTTGGACCAGCCAAAAATATAGGAAAATTATTAAAAAACTCATTTGCTTTAATGGGTTTCTTTATATCAGATTACTGCTACTATAGAATATTTTTCAGGTTTTGCAGACCACTGTCCTTCTGTTATTAAGGACTTTTATTTTGTCAGTCATCTTTTATTTATTTCATCATAGTCATCATTTTATTTACTTTATTTGCAAAAGATAATATAAAATTTATTTTTTTTATCATATTATGTCTAGTTTTTGTTTTGTTTTCTGATCAACTCCTTTTGTTGGGCTGCAGTTTGAAAAAATTGTAGACCTATAAATTCCCATTGTTGTCCATCCATTTTTCCTTAACCTCTGGAACAGAGTTAAATAGATGAAATCTGAGACCAGATATGAAAACCTTAGGGGCTGGAGACCCTGATTAACTACATATGAACATCCAATGCAAACTGGAAATCATGTCATTTCAATTCAAAACTTCCCCTGAAAGCAGTTAATAGATGACTGGCATGATTCTATTTTAAAGGAAAAGTATGATGTACAGGGGCAAGACACTACTAATAATTTGAGGTGGAAAGCATATGTTTTTAATTAAATAAATTAAAAATTGCAGCTCTTCATTGTGATGCTGTCACAATAAATAATTACTCGTTCAGTTTTGGTTTCATTCTCTCTATGAGTGATGAGTTTTGGATTTGTTGTGTAAAGCAAAGCCATGGATCATTAAAGAGAATGAAAAGCTTTAGATTTAACATAAAAAAATATATATAATTCATCAGATTAAAAATGGAAAATCTCAAGCTGAAGTTGGTAAAGAAATGTCTCTGAGTAAGCAGATAATTTCAGACATTTGGAAAGCAAGAAAAAGCTACAATAGGCTTTTCATAAAACAATTCTTAAAATATTAAAATATAATAACTGAATAAAAGTATTGTTTTATAAGTTTAATAAAAATTTGTCTTACATATTTTATAAGTGAAATTTTATCCACTATGTGATTGACTTTTGTCCACAATATTGATATACAATAATGGACAAGTTGATATTACAATATACAGTAGTGTTCCATTATATTCACAACTGTTACTGTGAATATGATGGAATGAGGTAAAAATATATTGATTTGGCATCTGAACCCGGAGAAAACATACAAAAATTGCAGATATTTTCTCCAGGTCTGTTATTGAGATCTGTTCTAACATATAATAATAGACTTTTCAATATAAAAAGACGAGTCTGTAATAATGAGTAATCAGGATAAAATGAACTTTTATTATAATAGACAGATTTTTTTGGTCTCATAGTTTATTAAATCAAGTTGTTTCTGTATTAGGTAATCAATAAATTCTATAATTATATAAAATCTTGTTAAGAATGAGATATTAGAAAAATACATGAAAAGTTAGATTTTTTTATTGTTGTGTAATATATATCATATGCTCTGTGCAGTTAAAATATGTAAACAAGTTAAATAATAGCTACATAGATTTCAGCAAAAATTTGTTTAAATAATTTTTTGTGCTAAATTTTATTTTGTACAAAGGGAAATCTATAAATGTATATATTCTATGTACTGTACTTACAGAATAAAAATTGTGTTTTAATTATAATCAAATATGCATTACATATCAAATATACGTGGTACGATCCAAAAATTCAGGAACTGCAGTAATCTATGACAACAAAAGCATGTATTTGAAGTTACAGCGTATGAAATGGATTCTACCAAACCACCTCTACGTGTTCAGGTTAATTTCACCCATGTCATGTGATTAAACTGTGAGCGCTGCTGTTTTTTTCCGGAGATAGTTACCTTTGTTCTGCGACGTAATAAAAGTGGAGTTTCAAGAACAACATCCAACATTTCGACTTCGCCATGGTAGAATCACCGTACACCTTTCTTAGCAATTTTAAAGTCTCCGTAGGTGTTTTACCTAAACGCTGACAAAATTTAATGTTGGAGGTTGTTCTTGAAACTCCACTTTTATTACGTTACAGAACAAAGGTAACTATCTCCGGAAAAAAACAGCAGCACTCGCGGTTTAATCACGTGACATGGGTGAAATTAACCTGAACACGTAGAGGTGGTTTGGTAGAATCCATTTCATACGCTGTAACTTCAAATACATGCTTTTGTTGTCATAGATTACTGCAGTCCCCGAACTTTTGGATCGTACCACGTATAATAATTTTTTTAAAAATAATTTCTTACTAATTTTTTAACCTTTTTAATTTTTTAATTAGACAATTTTCATACCATTAGAGAAGATGATTGAAGTTATGCAAACATTTAACAAAATTCCAAGCTTACTATATCGAATTTGGAAGTTTGTATCATTTGACATTGCAGTTTATATATTAAAACAACAAAGGGCTTATTTGGTAATTACTAAATAGAAAATTATGATTTTGGAATAAATTGTTTAAATAAAAGTTTTAGATTTGCTAAATTTAGTAATTTATAATTATGTTACATTTTATTTTCATTTTATAGGAATGTAATGAAGAAAGCATAAGAACTCTTACAAAAAAGTCCATAATACCAAATTTAGAAAATATAACTGAATATGAAAGACCAAAAGAAGTTACTGATATTATTTTGATTCAAGGCTATATCAAAAATGCACAAAATGGAGAAATGTATTATGGTCCATGTTATATTCCTTGTTTAGTAAAACAATTGATTTTCATGGTACATTTACTTAATAAATTAATATTTTTAATGAAATTTTATAAGAAAATATACTTTTAAAATGAAATTTTACTTTGAATTATGATTAAAATTAATGAATTTTAATATATATGTTGCAGTCAAAACCAGTTTTTAGTTAGAACGTGTTGTAACTAGTTAAAACTAGTTTATACTGGATGTCTTTGTTATATCTAGAATTTCCCAGTTATAACTAGAATTTACTGTTGTACGTGTTTGGATTTTAGATAAAACTAATTTTAACTTTGAACATTAGTTAAAACTAATTTTAGCTACATAAATATGTTTGGGGAAATAAATAAAGTGATGATTGGGATTAAAACATTTGTATTATTTAATACAATATTTATTGAAAATATTGGTCACACATTTGTGTTATTAACATTAATTACAGTGATACAAAATTAATCATACACTATAGGAACATTTTTGAAGAAAATTACAGAGCCATGTCGGCAATATTAACACTAAAGCAACATCAGTAATATTAATTAAAGTCATACAAAAATAATCTTTCAATAAAGGAACATAAATATAACAGAGATAGAAAGTATGACTATCAGTCAAAAAATTACCCCCTCTCCAAGATTTTTACATTTTTGGACTTAGGACCCTGAAACATCAAGAAATGCAAAAAAAATTTCAGAGGTTTTTACTTTCCTGGCTGTTTTGTATATGTTGCAGTCAAAACCAGTGTTTAGTTAGGATGTGTTTTAACTAGTTGAAACTAATTTATACTGGATGTCTTTGTTATAACTAGAATTTACTGCTAGTCAAAAATGAATTTGAGTTAAAACTGGTTTTAACAAAGACATCTAGTATAAACTAGTTTCAACTAGTTAAAATGCATCCTAACTAAAAACTGGTTTTGACTGCAACATATACACAACAAAACTTATAAAATATTTAACAGAATAAATATTTATTTTTAAAAAAATGCTAATAAATATATTACATTTTTTAGATGATTAGTATTTCATAACTTTTATAAATAGTATCTTAAAAATATTTTTTTTAAATATTCTCTCTGGTCATTTTTATTTTTAAATATTTTTATTATAAATGACTTTTTTTATTTTCAAGTAAAAAAACTCTATCTATTCATTAAATTATTTCATATACTTATATATTTTTTCCTCTGTTACATTCCTTGAAATTTTGAAAGTTGTCTTTAGATTCTTTTTATTATTTTTGAAATAAATTAAAAGTAGCATGTTTTTCTTAAATAATTTTTTTTCACTAAGCAATTCCATTTATGCTGTGAGATTGAATAAAGAGTGAAAACAGATCAAAGATGATATATTTCTTTCAAAAAATTATTTTCCTAGATTAATTAAATTATTATTATTGTTCATTATTAGATACTTTTTGAAACATTTGAAAATTGATGTTTCTTATGGTAGTGCATCATTATAATTGTTATTTTTTTGTAAATAAAACATTTTAAACATAATTCATTGTAAATACTCTCTCAATTTCAAGATTAGTTAAAATTATTTAAAATTATTGATTTAATATAAAATATTAAAAGATATTGTATAAATTACTGAGAAAGAAACTAGTGTTTTCAGATGTGTTTATATTGTCTTTATAATATAGTATGAGGAAAATTAACCTGACTGTTTTTAAATTAAAATAACAAACAAATTATGTAATGTTGCTAAATTGATTTATGATCATCCTGCATTAACATAGGATTTGTAAATAATATCTCTTTTAATAATTATGTGTGTGAGGTGGCATCTATTGTTGGGCTCTAGAGAAAGAATGTGTTTACACATTCTTTCTCTAGAACTATGCATGACTTTCTGCAAAATTTCAGGGGGAATTGCTGCCACTTTGTCTCTGATGTTCTGTTTCAAGTCTACCACAATTTTTGAACTGTTTCATCCTGTTGAAACCACAGATTCTAGTATTCAATATCACATGGGCATAACTCCACTTCAAGAAAGTTGTGAAGCATTTTGATATAGCGAGCTCAATTTACTGTCACAGCCATATCTTCTGGTGTAGCTATTTTTAGAATGATTAGTCATATTTCTTTGAAGATGAAGGTCTTTAAAGAAATATGGATCAATTATTACAGAAGTTGCTACACTACACCAAGCAATAACTTTAACACTGTGTAAAGATTGCTCATGTAACTCAAGAGTGTTCTCATAAAATAAAACATATTTTTATCATCGTACACTAATTCTAATTGTTAGTAAATAGTTTCAAGTTAAACAGCATGTATGTTCAAGATTACTCTTTCGACCCCTACAGTTTCAATCACATCCAAATTTAAAAACCATCAGGTTAATCTGCTGTATCCTGTAGTTTAGTAAATGTTATAATGCATTTAAATCAATCTTTTGTTATCTAAGAGGAAAAATTTAAACTTTTGTATATCATAAAATTTGATAATTAAATGTTTCTTATTTATGGTTATTAGTTTCCTAATTGAGATTTATATGTACAGTAATAGCCATGAAAATTGCATCACCTTTAGTATATACCAAAAGTGTTCAACAGATATGCAAAGTAGCATATTTAAGCTGTGATCATGATTTAAAATGATATCATATTTAGTGCAGAAAAGAAACCAAGAAGAATAAGCCAAACAAGTTAAATGTAGCATTGTATGTAATATATTGCCTTAAGTGTCATTTTACACTACAACCTCACTAATAGTATTAATTGAAATTGTCACAAGAACTTATTGTTTACAGTTACAGAAACAAAAAAAAAAGGTTCAAAGTTTAAGTAGGTCTGAAAAACAACACAAACAGTTATTTCTCATTGAATGGAATCCTAATATTTTATAAGGTCATCTTAAGTCTTAATAATGGCTTTGCATAGAGTGGATGAATTTCAAGTTTTCTATACCAAAGTTTTCTAATACAATCTTGTAGTTACTTTTTATTTTCAGGACTCTTCTCTGCTATTTTCATGCCCATAAAATGCCATCAGTTCTCAATAGGATGAGATCAGGACTGGTACCTGGCCAGCTTAGGCATCTGATCTGGGTCACTTGTAGAGTCACTTGTATTTATTTTTTTTAATCTATCTGTAAACAATGTGTGGGTTAGTTTAAGTGACAATAATGCTAACAAATGTAGAGCCTGACACATTATACTTTACTCACCATCTTGGTGCAGAGTCATTATGAAAGATGCAGAATTTTGTCACAAAAATTTATTTTGATTGATGGATTATACTAATTCCAAGCTTAATAAATAAGATATTATTTTAGTACTCTGCATTCATGTACCCATTTATATAGTATAGTCTGCTGATAACTTTACTGGATATGCATCCTCACACCATTTGACTCATTGCAAACTTTACTATCTGCATCAAGCAATCCTATTATAGGCTTTGTCTTCTCTATGCCTAACATAAAATTTGTCATTAGATCTGTGTAGGTTAAAGTTGGATTCATCCAAAAACATAACATAATCCGACATGCAATCTTTATGCTGTTTAGCCCAGATAAGCAATTCTGTGTATTTTGCTTGTCAGTAATGGCTTACATAAATGGTAATTTTATAAACTTATGTTGCAAAGTTTATGCAATATTACTTACTTTTATGCCCATCATATTTTACCTCAAGACTGAAAGAAGCAGCAGTACATTCTCACATACATTCATGCTTTAGCTTCTTATCTTGGCATAGCATACTCCCACTTTTGCTTCTTGATCCAGCTTTTCTTTTAATGTTGCCATATTCGTGTCTTCTTTGTGTCAAATACCCGATTCTTGATTGATGACAATGCACACACTGCACTATTTCACAAGAGGTATTCTTAAGAGATACCTTTAGTATTCAAAACAACAATTAATTTTTATGGAGTGTTAACTGTTTAAAAATTTTCATTTTGCTTATACAAAACTCATACTCATAAGTCACTTTTGTATGGGTACTAGCATAAAACTTATACAAAGTGGTACACTTTTGTATGGTTTTATACCAATGGATGTTACAATTAATGAAAATATTGCTGCATTAGATTGTCAGTCAGTGGAAAGCATTTTCATATTTATGATGGCATGGATAATGCAATCTCTACAGTTTCTTATAGCAAAATATACTTTAATTTTACAAATGAAACACATTTTTATAGGATTTTGATAATCTATGGTGGCTACTCTATATAATAATGATATTTCTTTAGATTTTAATAGTAAATACAATACTTATAGAAAATTACTATTTCTTTATAGATATCTTTTTATTTAAATGTATTGAATGTTTTTGAATTTTCTCAGTTCATCTTCAGATTCAGATTTAACATGCTATAGAACATTAGAATGTGATGGAGCTTTACTTTTTCGAATTTTCTTGAATTTTCCAACTTTCAATGTTCTATTCAGTTTTGAATCTGTATCTGAAGGTGAGGTGAGAAAGCTTGAAAAAAACATTCAATACATTTAAATTTAAATTACATTTAAATAAAAATATATCTATAAAGAAATAGCAGTTTTCTATAAGAAGAGATGTGGGATTGAAGATTAATGAAGTAAATATAATTTTTTTAAAATAATTTTTTCATTGAAAATATTTGAGTCATAACTATTTGTTAAACTTCTTCATTTTTTGCTTTTTTAAATATATCCAAATATACATCAAAAGAAACCCAACAACATAAGCAAATACACCAACAACTGCCAGCCAACATTTAACCCAATCATGTACGGCAGTTGTCGATATATTTAAATATATCTCTTAACTGTCTCATGTATATTATATATTTTTTGTATTGTATTTAAATATACATTTTCTTAATCTTATTTTCATGTAATTTGATTTCATTTTTCATTTTATATATATATATATATGTGTCTATATAGTTTGTATCAGCTCTGTCTTTTGTAATTAAATCGAATTGCAAACATAAAAAATGTTCAAAATATTTAGATAATTTTAGAAAAAGAAGTTTAAGTTTTATAACAAATTAATTAATTATTTATAGAGTAATAAAAAATTTTGAATTTCAGTACAGCTTAATTATTTAATTTAAGAAAATTGTAAAATTTATACTATAAATTAAATTAAAACTCTAATACTTAAATTTTAATTTTTATCAATTTAGCCAATAAAAACAAGGCAAGCACGTTTGATAGTACTCTTTTATTTAACCGATTATTTTATACTACCAAAAGAAATTACATGGGAAGAAGAAAATGAGAGAAGATATAAAAAGCTAATGACTTTTAAACATTTAGAAGTAAATTGATTTAAATTTTAATGTAATATATTAAAATCATATAGTTTAAATTATTTATATCTTGTCATTTTTTAAAGTTAATTAAAAACCTGAATAATTATTAATAAAATTTAGTGAGAATGATACGATACTATAAATAGATAACATTATAAATAAAATTTTTCTTATTAGTAATTATTTTTTTATTTAAAATCCACAGATTCCCAAGATAGAACAGAATTCTTCTGCTGATATTAAAAACATTGAAAAAGAATATCAGCTGAAAGAAGGCAAGGGATATCACAACACATTTGCTGATGCTTTTATTAGAAGTCCATTACAAACTAAAGAAGTTCCTGTTACAGTTTCAAAATTACTTAAGGTAAGAATTTTATAATTTTAATTGTTAACTCTGTAAGTTGTAAAATCTGTAATGTATTTGAGATTTTTATGATAAAAAAAAATACATGAATAGATAAATGATACTACTGGATTTTAAACAGGGCTAAAATATGGTTAATTAATGTGGTGATTTCCTATAACCGTGAACGAGTCAAAAACAGGGCGAGGCAAAGGCAACAAGAACATTTATTAACTCACATACATCCGACTTGGATCTTACACGAAAAGGACGCCTCCTATCATGAACAATTGACAAACGGAAGTGTACATTGACCAGACAATAAACAAAAACTTAGCTTGTATATACGTAACTCGATCCCGAGTGGTTCTTTGACGGTCGGACACACAAAATAAGTGGATAGCGACTGACTAAAGCGCGGTTTACAATGACTAATATGATTAACCTTAACACTCCTCCTTAATCATATTACAGCGTAACTTTTCGAATATTACACGATTCAAAGGTTTTGTTAATATGTCAGCAAGCTGATCGACGCTTTTAATATGTTGCAGTTCAACGGTCGTGCCAATATGCTGCTGAATAAATTTTCTCTGAATCTCAATATGCTTTTTACCCTTGGTTATCTTTCCTTGGTGAGCGTTTTTAAGCATGTGAATTGCCGACTGATTGTCGACAAATAACGGGGTGGGTTTATCATTCTTTAATAATCTCAGTTCAATTCCTATTCTTCGTACCCAGCAGATATCGTCGATAGATGAAACTGCTGCACGGTACTCGGCCTCAGCTTTTGAGTTCGCCACGAGACGCTGCTTTCTTGAATACCATACAATTTGACCTCCTCTCATGATAAGAACTCCACTCGTGGAATGTAGACTATTGGCGTCTCCTCTGTAATCCGAATCTGTATATGCTATCAATTTCGGATCTTGGTTAAAAAATATTCCAAAATGTGTAGTTCCTCTTAAATACTGAAAAATTCTTTTAATCATCTTCCAGTGACTTTTCATGGGTCGATTACTGAATCTGCTCAGATAATTGACGGCGTAGCTTATATCTGGGCGGGAAATTGTTGCTAAATAAAGTAAGCTTCCGACGGCTTCGAGGTAACGATTTTGTTTTTCTAGTGGCTGGTCATTGACAAGATTTTCAGAATTCGTTTTCATTCCTGGCTCTATCGGTGTATTCACGGCGTTCACTTGATCATACCCAAATCGTTTTAATATTCGTTCTGTGTAATCAGGTTGACTCACAAAAATTCCCTCAGACGACACTTTGATCTTCATACCTAAGTATGTCATGTGTGATTGTAAAGTCCTTTTATAAGTAATTTCAAACTTGTCATTCAGTAACTTCAGAATCTTGAAAATGTCCTTCTCATTTTGGGCGGCAATGAACCCGTCGTCTACAACTAATATTATTATCACACTTCTGTCGTTGTTATAATAAACGCACGGATCGTCGTCGGTATTAGCGAATCCTATCGTGAGAAAAAAGTCAGAGATTTCGTCGTTCCAATCTTTGGCGGCTTGCTTTAAACCGTACAGACTCTTTTCAAGCTTGCAAACTTTTTCTGTCCCATCAGAGAATCCTTCCGGCTGGTTCATATATATCTCTTCTTTGAGATTGGCATGTAGGTAAGCTGTCTTGACATCAAAAACTGTTACTTTCATTTTACTGGATGCTGCATGACTGAGCACGAGTCTGATAGATGCATGTCTGGCTACGGGACTGAAGGTGTCTGAGTAATCGATGCCTTGTCTTTGCTCGAATCCCCTCACAACAAGTCTGGCTTTCATCCTGCCGTCCTGCTTACGACGTAACACCCATCTGCATGTAAGAGGTTTTGCATACTTTGGAGGTTCCACCAAGCTCCAAGTCTTCAGTTTGATCAGGCTGTCGTACTCGTTCTGCATAGCCTTATACCATCCTCTGTCCTTCAAAGCCTCCTTAACTGAAATATCCTCGGTTTCTCCTATCATGGCATAGTTGTGAATAAGTCCCATCTCATAATCGTTGAATCTGGTTGGAGCCTTTAGTTTTCGGCGATCTCGTAAACTTCGTTGAGTTTCCTCTGGCGGTTGTGGTCTTTCATCGGTTTCTTCTAGAGTGATGTATCGTGAATGATTCTGTGAACATCTATCATCCGAATCCTCCACGGTTTCGTCCTCAGTTTCAGGCTCTTCTATCTTCTCTCCTGTTCCTTTTTCTTTCATGCAGGTCTCGACTTCGGCAGTGCTTCCTTTAGTTTCAGACTTTTCATTGAAAATCACATTGTCAGAGCAGACGACCTCCTTTTCATCTGGTAAGTAGATTCTATAACAGGGTGAATCGAGATCATATCCGACGAAGATTCCTTTCATAGACTTTCTCTCCATCTTTCTCCTTTTATGATCTTCAATCAACACATAACATTCACAGCCAAAGCTTTTTAATTTTGAGATGTTTACCATACGTCCAAACCAAAGTTCGGCAGGACTTTTGTCATCTACAGAGCTCTTTCCTGTTTGATTAATGGTGAATACAGCGTAGTTAATAGCTTCAGCCCAAAGATTCTCGCTTAAATTTCTGGCATGTAAAACAGATCGAGCTGACTCTACTATGGTGCGCATCTCCCTTTCTATTCGTCCATTCTGCTGCGGTGTATATGTGTTTGTTCTGGTATGTAAAACTCCAAGCTCCTCCAATAACTCTCTGGTAGTCGAATTTTTGATTTCTGTCCCGTTGTCAGACCTTAGGCTTTTCACTTTTCTTCCAAATTGATTTTCAACTAGTTTCATGTATTTATCCAATGCTGCAGGGGCTTCGTCCTTGGTTCGTAAAAAATAAACAGTTCTAAAATGAGAAAAGTCGTCCTTGAATAAGAGAAAATATCTTGCCTTTCCCAGAGATAAGGTATCCATTTCACCTAAGTCAACATGTATCAGATCCAATACTTCCTTCGCTACCTTGTTATTTCTTGGGTGAGAGATATGATGTTGTTTGCCGTAGACACAGCCAATACAAACGTTGTTGTCCCAGTCATCAATATATCTTATATTGTTTCTGTCCAAAATACTCTTGCAGTACTTCACATTCTGATGTGCCAGTCTTTCGTGCCAGACTTTGATTGAGTTGGCCACCATACACATTCCTGTGACCTCTCTGCGGAACATCATTTGATATAATCCTTCGAGTCGTTGTGCTACTGCTATTTGCTCCTTTCCATCGGCCGTTTTGATAACTGATGTGTTGGCATTGGCAGTCTGAATAAACCCTTTATCCAACATTTGGGTAACCGAAAATAGATTGAATGATATATTAGGAACATATAAAACGTCTTTCACGGTTGCTGGATACCATTCCCTTCCATTAAAGACCTCGAGTTCGACGTCACCTACTCCGATTCCATTGATTTCTGTGTTGTTCCCGAGTATCACTTTCGTATGCTCCTCCAGTGCTTTGTAATTTGTCAGCCATTCCTTCCTGAAGGTCATGTGCTGTGTGGCAGCACTATCTTGATACCAAATATCCTGTCGGTTTCGTCTTGAGTTCTTGTCATTTATTTTCGTAGACGTCAATCCTACAGTGACAAGAGCTCGTCGTTGTCCTTTGGTCTTATCTCCTTTGTCTGATTCGTCTGACTTCTCATTTTTACATTCCCTTGCAAAATGGCCCTTTTGATTGCAGTTGTTACAATTGTAGGTTTTCCTGCAGTATTCAAGATATTTCTGACACGGCTTATTCTTGCAATATTTCTTTATATGTCCCTTTTGTCCACATCTAAAACATTCGACTCCTGAATTTTTCTGCTGACTTCTGTCCTTGTTACCTTGCGTTTTCTGTTTTGAAATGAGGGCATTCTGTGCGATTGGTTCCTTCTTGTCGTCTTCCTTCAGTCTGTCTTCTTCCAGTCGAAGTCGCTCAATTAAAGTGTCGATGTTCTTGTCCGTTGGATTAGCGTTATCCCATGACGTCCTGAAGTGATGTAGTTTCGGCGGCAGTATTCCGAGCATTCTTGTTATAATCCAGCTTTCCTTAATTGTTTCTCCTTCAGCTTTTAAGTCTTCTGCATATTGTTGAACTGATAAGCAATTCTCCACTACAGACTTACTTGAATCATACTTATAATTAAAAAAATTTCTCTGTAGTCCTTCAATTGTGAGATCGGACCTTTTACCATACAAAGTTTCTAATTTGTGTATCATACTATACGCAGAGGTGCAATTTGCAATTTTCTTTGCGATATTACTGCTCACATTTAAACCTATACAAGTTTGAGCGTCTAAATCCTTTTTAATCCACGCTGCGACATCTGCCGCATTATTCGCATCTTCAGGTTTAAGAATGATTCCGTTCGCAACGTCGTACAAGTCCTTCGATCTCAACGTAAGATTTAGCTTAAACTTCCATGAGATATAATTAATATTTCCCTGCGAGTCTTCTGACAAAGTTTCCATTTGAGATTTCACGATATCCATATTGACAGAGAGCACTGACGAGGTTGACCGACGAATGAAGCTCGTCAAAGATGGCGATTGCGGACGATGAACGAAGATGTGGCTGACACGTGTCTCGACGCAACTTGCGGTTCTCAATTTATGCAATTTCCTTTCTTTCAGACAAATTCGACTGTTGAGATTCGTTCACGGGACCTGGGCCCATAACCTGTGGTGATTTCCTATAACCGTGAACGAGTCAAAAACAGGGCGAGGCAAAGGCAACAAGAACATTTATTAACTCACATACATCCGACTTGGATCTTACACGAAAAGGACGCCTCCTATCGTGAACAATTGACAAACGGAAGTGTACATTGACCAGACAATAAACAAAAACTTAGCTTGTATATACGTAACTCGATCCCGAGTGGTTCTTTGACGGTCGGACACACAAAATAAGCGGATAGCGACTGACTAAAGCGCGGTTTACAATGACTAATATGATTAACCTTAACAATTAATTATAAAGATATGTAATTTGAACTAAAGGTAGGCTCTCAAGCTTCCATTTTATGTTAAGTTTCAAAACATTCTAAATTAATTAATTAATTTTATAATTGTTAAAGAAACCATTGATGTGGAATGGGACTTAAGTTTGCAACTTCTGCTTACTGTGTAGATATGCTCCAGATCAATCTTTTTTTTAGAATAATCTAAATTAATTAATTTAACAGAAGAAAGTCTAAAGAAATTTATATTTTTTCCAACTTTGTGTTGCCTTTAAAACCTTTTCATTTTTATTTATAAATTTTCAAAATCTTTTACATCTTATATCAAAATTGTAAAGAACCTACAGTTCAATAGTTAATTTATTTCTTTCATTCATTAAAATTTGCCCTAGAAAACTAAATATTCATTCACAGGCTGTGTTAAATGATGATAAAAAATATAAATCATATTAATTTTTTTAGATTTTGGTCAACTCCATCTTTTGCTATTTTAATAAACTCAATCTAATGATTATCATTCAGTGTTTTGCTTGATCTTATAAATTTCTCAAAGAGCAATAATTATCATCATCATCATTTATTATTGTCCATTGGGAATTTCTTCCCTATTACAAGAGGGTAACATTTACATTATTCACTTGTTTTTACTTTACAATACTTTGTGATTTTATTAATTTACACCTGTTTTCCACAGATACATTCCATACATTTTTAATTTGATTCTTACAATTTTTTTGTCATATTTCATTAATAATGGCACATTTTAATACTTTGTTAGTGTTCGTTTGTTTTGTTATTATAAATGTCGATTATTTTACTAAAATAATTATAAATTTTATATATAAGTCCTTTTTAGTCATTTTATTGAAGTTATTTAACAATTCTATTAGCGAGTTGCTTTTACAAGTTTGAGCTATGTCATAGTGCTCACGAATATCATTTAATTTTGGCCATTTTAATATTAAATGGTAAGGTGATAAGTCGTCAGCGTTACATAAAAAGCATTTTGTTGATAAACTTATATAAGTGTTGTTAACATAAAGCGAGTATTTATTTAAATGGAGTTGTACTATAAGGCGTTTTACATTCAAATTTACTGAGTACAACATATATGATTGAACTGATGGTATTTGAAATATGTCTAAGTACCACGGATGATATTTACTATTGTATAGGGAAAGTTGATCCTTGTTGATGGATTGTGCTATAGCTGAGTTTAAAAGAAGTGAGTAACCTGTTTTCCAATCTTGAATAATATCTTGAAATAATAGTTCTGATACTCCAAAAGAGTTGAAGATAGTTTTTAATTTATTATGCCATAGCTGTTTATTTTTTTGAAGTTTACTTTGCTTGATAATTTCATGGTATAGAGCAATCAAATTGTTGTCACTATTGAATTTGAGTCTGTAATAAAATTTAATAATGCTGTTTTAATATAAACGGGAAAGACCATATATGATTGGTTTCATGGCATAGTGCATATCCAGGTATTGTCCGTTCTAACTGAAATAATCTGCATAGATAGTAAATATGAAATAGTTCCAATTTATAGAGATAATCCAAGCTCCAAATGGGACTGGCGTAAAATATCATAGGATTAATAATTGAATTATAAAGTTTCACGTGTATTCTTAGATCAGAAGTTTTCAATCTGCTGCATAAAAACAAAAAATTATTAATTGCTTGTTTAACTTTATTATTGAGTTTCGAAATATGCGATTTAAATGTTAAATTCCAATCAAAATTAATTCCTAAATAATTTATCTCATTGACACTTTGTAGTAGGATATTTTCATGATAAATTTTTGTTTCGTTAACAGATATTTTACTGTTGTTCCGAAAAATAATTATTTTAGTTTTACTTGGATTAACTGCTAAATATTTAGACTTAAAATACGAATTTAATTGATTAATTTTCCTTTGGAGAGAAATTTTTGTCGGTGCTACTACAACCAAGTCATCAGCAAAGAGAATGTAATGAAATGCTCTATTACCTACAACTATGCCATCATTTACTTCAGAAAAAAGATGATCTATATCTTTCAAATAAAAGTTAAATAAATGTGGAGATAATGGATCTCCTTGAAGGATACCACGTGAATGCGTTAATGGTGGAAGAATATTTTTGCCATGCTTAATCTTTATTTTATAATTTTGAAATAATGATGATATTGTTCCTGTAAGTTGAGAACTTGCACCACTCTCCTTTAGTTTTTGTTGTAATAATGGTACGTATACTGAGTCAAATGCCTTTGTAATATCTATGAAGGCAGCATACACTTTTCTATGTTTTTTTACGAGATATAATTGAATAATCATGAACAAGGTGAATATCGCAAATTCGGTGCCTTTATTTTTTGTATAAACAAATTGGAATTCTGCTTCTAACTCGTTGATTTTAATCCAATGTTGAAACTTCCTTGCAAGTATCGAGGTGAGACACTTTCTAAGTGTAGATAACAAAGCTATAGGTCTATAGTTTTCTGGAGCCATCTGGTCTCCCTTTTTATAGATCATTGTCATGATTATGGAATTCCAAGATTCAGGATAGGACATTGTACTGTACATAGCATTGAATATTTTCAATAATTTTATTTTAGATTCCGTTGGTAACATTTTAAAAAATTTAGTTTGTATGTTACCCCAGGGATGGTATTGTTTTTTGTTTTTTGAATTGCTTTGTCGAGTTCATTCATAGTCAAGTCAGCGTTTAAATAATCATCATAGTAATTAATATTTCTATTCGCTGGGATTTTTAAATTATTTATTTTGAAGCTTTGATAGAACTTCTTCCAAGTTTCGAATTCTATACAAATGTTGATATCCCCTAGATCAGGGGTGGCCAACTTTTGTGCACATAAGATCTACTTTTTATCGTAAAAATGTGTTGCGATCGACTTGTTGTCATAGGCATAGTCTAAGTGGGGAGGGGAAAGTGTGAAATACATACTATGTTTATACACTGTTTCAGTACGAAGTGCACTCATTGCTTATGAGTCGAGTCATAACTGCATGCATACAGTTGCATTCGGTTACAAATATAATACATTAAGTCAAGACATCGCTAGCGATCAACCAAAATTGGCATGGCGATCAACCGGTCGATCGCGATCGACTTGTTGGCCACCCCTGCCCCTAGATTATCTTTTGGTCGAAATTTTTGAATAGTATTCCAAAATATTTTACTATTATTACTATTATTTATTAAATTTGATTCAGTTTTACAGAAATAGTTTTTCTTTTTTTGTCTTAATTAAATTATTGTAGATTTGTTTGGAATTTTTATAATTAATCAAGTTTTCTTTATTAGGATTTTGCCTATAAATTTTTAAATCTTGTTGCTTCTGCAGTTTTCCCTTGTAACAATCAAAGTCATAGCAGATTTTTTTTTGTTTTTGTTTTGCGCGTTTTTATTATCCTTATTTAATATTTTGTAGTCATTCATGATATTTATCATTATTTTGCATACCTCTTCATAGTTATAGTTAGTTACTTCTAGCATATTTTTAAACCGATTTTCAATATTGGACTTATAGTTGAACTTATAGTTGACTTTATCTTGAAGTTGTTGTTATGTGTATTATCTGAATTCTCAGAAGAAAACAGACGGAATTTTGCTATTGTAGGAAAATGATCTGAAATATCGAAATTTGTGGTCTGAAATTCTACACAACAATCTAAGAATAATTCAGAGCAGATTGTAAAATCTATGGTCGAAGCACCCGTATTAGTCAAGCAGGTATGTTCAGCCGGAATATCCTGTTGAATTCTACCATTAAGGAGAAATAATCTGTGTTCCGTTAACAACTCAATAAGATTTTTACCCAGTCTGTTGATTTGTTTATCTTTCGATAGACATTTATTAGATATATAAAAATTGTCGCCTTTGTATTTTGAATCTATTAACTCACCAATCCTTGCGTTAAAATCTCCCATTACCAAAGTGAGCGGAGAAACATGACTCCAACTTTCTAATGTTTTAAAAATATTTTTTAACGTACTTAGATCATCAGGCGGAATATAAGCAATTAATAATGTTATTAAATTATATGTTTTATTTACAAAGGTAGGCTTTTGTAATGAGATAAGCAGTAGCATATAATTATTATATTTTTTTATATTAATTATTTTGCCAAAGTTCTTTTTTATAAGAATACATATACCTCCACTTGGGTGGCCTGGACCTGTAGGTTTTTGTGCTTGGATCGATTCTACTATAAAGTTATTGAAAAATTTTGTTTTATAATACAAATTCGAAGTAATCCAAGTTTCAGTAATAGCTAAAATATCCGGTTCGTATTTAACGCAAAAGTTGTTTATTAGTGACATTTTATTTTTTATTCCTTGGCCATTCCAGTTAGCTATAGAAACCATTTGATTATTCTTTATGACTTTGTTTTGTTGCCTATATTTTTGCTTGACATGATATCAACTATCTGTATTTATTTGATTACTATAAGGATGAAAATTATTTACATGAACCAATTTGCTCAATTTTAGGCTATATGTTATTTTTTCTTGGTTTATCATTAATATATCAATCCGGAGTTTCACTTGGTCTTTTAGTTTTCTCAATTCATGAAATATTGGGAGTAATTTTTTCCTTCTTATCCTTGAGTTTTTAGTCAAATCTGGGAATATTTGCATATCTTCCCATTCTTCTAATGCATTTTTTTGTTGTTTCTTTTGAATAAAGGTATAGAAAAATTTATCACGAAGTTGCTTATTACTGAATGTTATTCTTACTGTTGTATTAGGTTGCTTTGTTATTAAGTTTGTTTCTATTATCTCAGTTTGGGCTATATCATGAATATTGAGTACATTGGTCATAAAGTTGTATACCTCTAACTTTGATATGGTTTTCGAGTTTGGATATTTATATACAATTATTTTTTATAATTATTATCATTAATTAAAGAGTCTATTTTGAATTGCATTAGATCGTTGTCACTTTTTTGGTTTTCTAGTTGTTGTTGTAAGTTTTTAATTTCTTCCTCCATATTTATCTGTCTTTCCTTAGTCTCACGTATATCTTGACGTATTCGTTCTACATCTTCTTTTATATAGGCCATTTGTTCTAACAATTTATCATTTGAAGTATTTATTAAATCTGATATTTTAGTCCATAAAAGTGCTGTTGTGGTGTCGAGTTGACTAGCTGCATTGGTAAAAAGATTTGAATTAATATTAAGTGACTCACCTGTTGAGCCTAGTGAATTCTGCTGACCAGGTTCCGTATTTTGATTCGAGAATTCTTTTGTTCCTTCTTGTAAGTCATTTTTCGGTTGTGTTCCGTAATCCGTAATGAGTTTAGAATTTGAAGTGCATGGTTGAGCTTGTTTGTTCTCTGTCCTCGTTCTAGTCAATGGAGGTCTTCCATGCCTGACTGGAGATCTTTGCATATTATTATTTTTTTGAATATTTTTTGCTGTTTCCTTTACTCTTTCTTAGATAATGTTAGTTTAAACTTGTTTTAGTCGTAAGTTAATTAATTAAACAATAATTCACCACTTTCCTGAACAATGAAGGGTTCGCAGAAAAGTCACTTGCAGCATCGACGTTCAAACACGCCCCCTTCAAAGAGCAATAATTATCATATAGTCTGTCTTTGTTTAAATGTACTAATTTTAATAATATATAATTAATATATTTAAAAACAGAGTATTGAAAATCATAGTTTTTTTACTTCCTTTAGTTGGAAAGAAATAAAAACTACAAAAAAGTATATGTAATGTAGCAGAGTGATTTGGATTGATTAACGGTTTGACACAGAAGACAATTCCTACTTCTTATAATACTATATTAAGGATATTATAAGAAGTAAGAATTGTTTTCTGTGTCAAACCATTGTGAGAAATCTAGTGAAAATTGGATAGAATAAACAATCACCAAAATGATAATATACACTGGTATGCAAAACTTAAGTAACAATATAATTTTTAAGCAGACAGCCATGAAATTGTAGAAAAGGGCTTGTTGTGATCAGTACAATGAACACCCAATTCAGTAGAAAGGTGATTTGTATTCAGGAAGAAGACATCACAGATGACACGAGGGTACACAACATGTGCAGTCAGCACACACAGTGCAAGACTACAGTAAGAAGGAGGCTTTGATTCCATACTGTATGCATTCTATTCATTTTTGTGTTAATATGCTTTAAGTACAAAACACTGTCTCTGTATTCTGAATTTCATGTCTCCCAGGTGATTTCTTGTGGAGTTATGGCAAGAAAACAATTGTTGCTTAAGTTTTGCACACTAGTGTAAGTGCTTTACTATGAATACACTAAGCATGTACTGTAAATAGTATATTTAACTTTTACTGTACTGAGTGAGTGGCTGAAGCAACTTTTTTTTTAACTTTTTCTGTCCTTTGAGCACTAAGCGATCTTTTTCCATGCAGTTTTGGCCAGGCTGCAATGAGGGCAATCAAGTAGTGAGAAACAAAGCCCAATATATTTGGGATAACTTGCTCATGAAAAATGATGCTAGATGACTGCAGAACATTGTGAGAAAGAAGGAATGAACACTGTGAAACAAAAATCTCTAAAGGATTTCTTAAAGAAAGTTTGAAACAATAGATAACATGCACTGTATTACAAAACTGTTTGTGTTTGTTATCTTTTATCATTTCACTTCAATGTGAGACAAACCATTCATATTAAAATACAACTACAATAATGCAAATTTTTATTTTTAAAACTATTGTATGTATTAGCTGTATAAGAAATGATGTAAAAAATATTGTTCTTATACAGTATATGATTAATTCACTAAAGCATAAAAAGAGACTTATAAAAGATTTATATGGTATATTACTTTTATTTGTAATTTTCAATTCAAAATAGCTGTGGCCATTACTTGCATTTTCAGTTATATGAAGTAGCATTGGTCCACATTGCCTCATATAATTGATGTTCTACAGTACTTAGAATGCTTTTTAAATAGTTTAAATAATTTTAATCCTTCATTATCAAGTGTAGTATTTCAAACAGCCAAACAAAAGCTTTTTTTTTTTTCTTTTTTTTTTTTTACTTTTAATGTGAGTACTTTTAAATGTCAATAAGTAGGCACCTATTTTGTTTAAATATAATATAAACAAGCTAAAATAAAGAAAAATATTAAATTTTATAAGATGTACTACCTAACAATCCTTATAGGATTAAGATGTATATAAAATTATAAATACTGGATATGTACTTACACCCAAATTTTTACCTATAGTTGTTCTTTACAAAAAACATGTAGAAATTCACTGGGGGGGTTGAGATTTTATGTCAACCCGAAATGCATGCGTACAAGAGAAAATTGATTAATAAATTGTATTTTGTTAAACCAATGGCTATTTGTTTGGTTGTTTGAAATACTACACCTGATAATTATAGTTAAAACTCAAATATTTTAATGATAATTATATCACTTCCTTATGCCAGTTTTATGAAATGTTTGTGTCAAGAATTAACATATTAAAAAATATGATGCTATACTCAATAGAATTGTTAGAAAAATTGACAGTATGCAGTTTGAAAGTTTTAGATTATGTATGCAAATTAATTTTTAATACAAATTAGATGTATGAAGATTTTAGATGAAGTTTGTTTTATTATTTGGAATTTATTCCAAATCAAGAATAGAAAATTTACTGTAAACAATAGCATTTTACATAAAATGATGGATGTCTGAAAAAAATCCACATAAAATATCTCAGGCTCTAGCTGACAGCAGTGGCGTAGCTAGGGTGGTGCGGTAGGTGCAGTTTGCACCAGGCCCCTGGAAAGTGATAGGCCCATGGGGGCCCAAAATCACAGGGGAAAAAAAACCCAAAAAATTTTTCACAGCAATCAGAACAAAGCAAAATTTGGCATTTGGTTGCTTGAGCTGCTGGGGCCCCTATTACACAGGAAAACCAGCAACTCAACTGTAATCTAGTTATACACTATAAAATTTTTTTGTGTAGTGATTTTATAGTCTGTTTATGTAAACAAAACAAAAAAAATACCTAATGCATCATTCATCAAATGAAAGAAATACGCCTTCTTAATGCCTGCAATTTTGCTGGATCCTGTTTTGGAAGTGGACCTCGAAAATGCTCCAGAAGAAATTGACAAAAAAGAATTTGCTCTTGAACGAAAATGGCTTCAAGACTTCGTTGCTGTATCTTCGGAACTTAACCTGATTTGTCAAGATGGACCAATGGCGCTTCTGAATTTTATTCGTCGATACAAATTGATCGATTCGGTACCGAATATAGAAATTGGTCTCCGAATCTTCTTAACGAGCAGAGTTAGTGTTGCAACTTGTGAGAGAAGCTTCTCCAAGCTGAAGCTAATTAAAAACTACCTGAGGTCGACAGTGAGCAACCTGAGATTGATGAACCTTGCCATTTTATCCATTGAACGTGAAGTTACTGATTCCATTGATTTTGATTCTGTTATTTCTGATTTTGCTAGTCAGAAAGCTCATAAAGTAAGTTTTTAAAATTTAAATGTATTCTAATATTATTTGTTTTACCTCGTACAAAACAGAATAAATTCAAAAGCCGAAATTTACAGAAAAAATTACTTGTGTTTGTTTGAACGTTCCCAATTACCATTATGGAAAAAGGACACCCCTGCTGAAAAATTTTTTTTCGGGGGCCAACAAATCTGGTTCCGCACCGGGCTCGAAATTTCCTAGCTATGCTGCTGGCTGACAGGCAATAATTTTTAATATGCAGCATGTCCTGTAATTTGAAAACAAGTGGAATTCTGTATAACATTCTAGAATCTTTTTCTGCATTTAATTTTCTGCTTCTTTCAAAAAGTGCCAATGAAGATGTAGACCTAAGAGATACAACTTTTACGTATTAAAAAACATACGTATTGCATTCTCAATATTTTGAGAGTAGACTACCAACACAAAGAAGAAAGAAATGTGGTAGAAAAGTGAAAATTGTAATGTAAGCCAATTTAGGAGGATTTGAAGAGGACCTTTAAAGACAATAACAAGGTTTCAGTTTGATCTGTAGCCATGAAACTGAAATTCTCATGTATTTGGCTCTGTGAGGCTTTGAAAATAAAAACACGTATTAAATATTGAAAGAAGCAGATAATTCCAGACCTAATGGACATGCAAAGATCACCGGCAAAGATGTAGTGCTGAAAGTTGTTGTGAAAGTTCTTCATGTTGGATGATGGATTTTAATTTACCTCTTGCATTCAATGACTAATGGTAATGGTGGATTTTACAACAATGATATCTCCTGTACACCTGCTTGCTGTTGTAAAGTTTGCCTTCTAATTTTTTTTTTCTTGGGAAAGTTTTGATTTAGATTTTAAAGGGACTGATAAGATTGAGCAAGCCTTAATCAGAAACAGTTTTGCTATTAATGCCAGCAATATTTAAATGAATGTATATGATGTTATTTGATTCATTATATTTGAAAGAATTATCCTCAATCAGAATACATCTTATAACAAGATCAAGCAAGTTCCCACTATGCCAAAACTAACTGGTTACCTGCAACAAGGAAACATCACCTTTGTCTAAAAGGAGGATAATTCTGCAAGCATGCCAGAAATTAGGCCAATTGAGATAATTCTCAAGGCAGCCGTTTACAAAAAGGGATGGAAGGCAAAAACACTGATCCAGGGTATCAATTGCATTAAAGTACTGTCTGAAAAATGTGAACCAAAGTCTTGTACCAAAACTTGCACTGCATACCCAAAGTCAAATTGATCACATTCAATGATAGGAGCTTGTAGAATTAAAAATATTAATTAAAAATAAAAGTTATTTGAAAGGTGATGAAAAACTGTACGTTATCTATTTAGTTCATAGTGTTTCTTTTTTTTCCAAGGTAAAAACTTTATTAGATGAACTTGTATACATTTTTCCAGATAACCAATGTTTCTGAAAAGTTCTGTTTTCACATTGTTTTGTTTCTTTTTAATTTCCATATTAGTTTTACCATATTAGTTCCATAAAAATAAGCTATTACTTGTAATGATAATATAACACTATTATCATTACAAGCATTGCAGTCATGATATGCATGCATACCATGAGTATTATTATTGCTAATGCAATTTATATAGCTAAAATCTTTTACAAAAGTCATCTGTGTTTGTTGTGACTGATCTCTCCAATTATATATTAATTATAAATTATAATAGTTTTATAATAATAATGCTATTATGTAGAAAAACAAAGCAAGAAACAGAAAACAAATTTTTTCATAATTTAATATAATTTTACTAAAGGGAACAAAAATACAAATTATGAAAGCATTCCAATAATTTTTTTGCAGAAACATAAAATAAACAAACATTATTTATGGATAAATATTTTAATTACTGTTTTATAAAATTTCAGACTATATTATTATTATTATTAATTAATGAAAAATATTTTCAGGCTGCAAGAGAAAAGGCAAATGAACGTAAAGACAACACCACTGACGAATAAAATACTAAAAAGCAAAATATCAATTATTTATTATGTATGAAAAAATTTAATCAAAATTAATTATAATATAAATATTTTGTTAACAAAATTATTTATGCTTATATCATAATTCATATAAATGATATTTTTAGTCATTGTGATGATTTTTTAAAATAATTTCTGTTATCTGAAATTTATAATACATACATAATTGCGTAGATAATAGGGAAAAAAGTTAAAAAATTAATAAATAATATAATTTTTACTTTGAATTATTATTAAGTTTCATTAAACTGGCAAATATTAATTATTAATGATAAATGAGTGTAAATTATGTAATGAGTATAATAAATACTATGCAATAGCAGATCCAGAAATATTTAGAGGGGAGTGCAGAAAGGAAACAATATTCCTTTCAAAATTTTTTACTACCTGGGGTATTCAATTTTACTCAGGAAAAGTCCCCAGAAGCAGAGTGCAGCTACACCCTAAGCACTTTCTTAAATCTACCCCCTGATAGGAATGGTGAACGCAATGTTTGTCAGTTGAAAAAGTTGGTTTTTTCTAAGTCATAAATCCAACTACTGGTAAGCATCTTCAAGATATATTTGTACCATTGACACAGATTGGGACATATTTGTCCCATTCCTTATATATTTTTTAAAATTTATATTTACTGCATATTAAAACTACAGTACATAGACTATGTTTAACTTACTTTTACAAAAACTTCAAAAGTTTTCATTAATTACAATTCTGATTCAAAGGATTAAATTTCTTGTTTATTTATATTCCTATTTAATATAAATTTATACACAAATTTAACTATATTATATTTAATTTGATGTAATGTTTTATTTTAATTAAATTCAAGTAAAGTAAATTAGTAAATGAAATTAAACGTATGAATTTTTAATACTAACAATAATAAATTGAAATTAGAAAAGTTAATAATAATCATTTTTATAGATTGCAAACATGTTTGTAATGAATTAAATATAATTCTTAAATATAAATTAAAAATCATGTAAAAATAATTAATTTTCCATTAAAATTTTTAAAACATTTCTTTAGTTACATACAATTTGCTTATATCTACTTTATCTACAAAGAAAGATAATATTTTTAGATCAACTATATACTTATATTCCATTTGTGTATTCAATAAATCATTAAATATCTTCAGTTTTATTATAAAAAATTTATTAATCTACAATAATATTATTATAACTTAATAAGTTTGTTGAAATTGTTAAAATAGAATGCTGCAGTTTGTAGAGTTATGCTTTTAACTTTAGAAGTTGTGCTTTGGCTAGTGATGAAAGGTTTATTTAGAATTTTTAATTTAAAAAAGAAAAAACATGATTCCAGTTAAAAAGAAAACTTCTCTTCAGATAATTTTGTGATTATTAAACACTACATCATTTATGAATTAAATTTTCTGTAGCATTATTTTACATCAACAGATGGTGGTTAACCAAGGTGATAAAGGCATTAGTCTGTAGTTCCGAGAGATCGGAGTTTGAATCTATATAGGAATCTCAGAAATTCTCGTGGTTGGTTTGATTTGGATATATTGAATCTTCTCTCTTAATACCTGGCTATCCCCATTATGAACCTGTCCAAGTCTGTGCTGGTCATGAAAAAAGACTCTCTTCATATCTACAGGCTAATGTAAACATTTTATAAAACGCTTTTAAAATTAAGTATTTTTTTTATTTGGAACATCTTCAATTATATTGAACTAAAAATTTTCAGTATTAATTTAATTTTAAAGATTTTTTTTTTATTCTGATATTTAACTGGAAAAATAATTATGTTAATGTTAGTAAATATACTTCAGATAGTAATACATATTTTCAGGTGGCAAACACAAATATACATTATATGATTATAGTAAATCAAACCAAAACTATATATTAATAATTAAATGATAATGCCAGATTCATTATTGAGCTATAACCTAAACTAATTAAATATATAAGTATAAAATTTGGACCAAAAGTAGATAATCAAGCTGCCATCTTATATTAAATGTAATAATTAAAATTTAATTAATTGAGAATATTCTGAAAAGAAAAACCCTGCAACTTCAACTTATTGTGCAGATATAACCATACAGGTCACTTGTTACAGCTGATAATATATCTTCTAAATTAATTGGTCTGGAAACAAAGATCAGTTAGAAGTCTGGGTATTGTAAATGGTACAGTAAGTAGAATTTAAACCATAACTGGACTCAAGCTTGCAATCTTTTCTTCCAGAATATTCTAATTATTAAATTAAATTTATATATATATATATATTATGAAATTATACATATCTATATATTTAATTAGCCAGGTTATAGCCTGATAATGAATCAAATGTCATCATTTGAAAATACAGTAAAACCTAGATTTAATGGACTAATTGGGGCATGGGGGTGTCCATTAAATCCAAAAGTCAATCAGAAAACCTACATTATTTTATAAATATGCATGTTAAAAAATTGACAAATTAATTAGTTTATTTGTTTTTTACTTACATAATTTTAATTACACAAATATATATCTACATATGTATGAGAAGTTTAATTTTACAGAAAGTATTCTATATGTATTATTTATGTATTCACCATAGTTCTTAGACTATAATAAACATGTATATGATCTAAATTGAAATAAACAAACATGGTTTGGTAAATACACTTTAATTTAAGAGCAGTGACTTTTGGATTAGGAAAATATCTGTTAATTTAATTACATATAAAAAACCATTTTAAAATTAATGTGGTGCTAATTTTCACATATGACATACAGACCTGAAATTGCATCCATTAAATTGAGATTTTACTGTATATAGATCATTAGCAAATACTTTTTAGTAAAATATAATTCCAGAAAATATGCAATATTTTAAATTAATTATGGGAAAATTGAAAACTGTTACAAAGGTTCTATATGCATTTACTAATATTAAAAATTTGATTATTATGGTACTCTTAATATTTCAGAATGCCTCTTAGAAATAGATTAAATTTATTAAACATAAAAATTATAATAATTGATTAGATATTTCAGTAAATCAGTATTTTTAAAATATTACATTTTCAAATTTGAATTCTAAGATTCTCACAAGAAAAGATTGCAATAGTTTAGTGATTTCAAAATGTGTTTTGAATGAAATACTCTCATGATTTAAACTTACTTTTGTGTATTAGTATATAAAGCAATTTAACAATTTTTTTTAAAATATGAATTCGTGTATGTTACAAACAATATATAAATAAAGCAAACAGAAAATTTTTTTGAGAACTACTACTAAAATTTATTCAACTGTTTAGCTTAATACATGTCATGCTCGACCTCGAGACTTGTGTCATAATGTTAAGAGTTATGACAAAGGCCGAACACAGGGATGATTTAGAACAATTTTGCATCGTTTTCAAATCTAGAAAAAATAAAATTGATGGAAAAAATTTTCTGGCAAAGACAAGCCAAAGGTAAAGAATCATTATTAATGTAAGCAAGAAATATTTATGATAAATAGGAAGAAAGGAACAGTCAAATTGATTGTAGGGATGTTACTTTTAGAGCCATATTGCCAATAATGGATAAACAGAGATTTATTTACATCACAGATTAAACTCAGAATGTAGGTTATGTAGATTATGAAAACAACAATAAATGGATATCATCTGTTACCAAAAAAGTAGTCCTTCATCCCCATTATCATGTATGATGATGATATTTCACTGGTGAGCATCCTGTGCAAACCATTCTGCTTTGTTTTTTTTTCTTAAAAATGCTAAACACATTTGATTAGTGTACTGGGCAAGATTGCAGATACTGCATACCCGAACAGAAGAAATGCACAGAGAATATGAAGAATAATGATATTGGCACAGAAGCCAAATAGAATGTGCATGGTGACGCCACTGGTGATACCATCCTCTTTAGTGATAACATGGTCCCATATCTACTCGTCGGTTTGATCTTGTGACCTAGATTTCTCCTTCTTTTCCTAAATTAACAATTGAGGCACATTTCATGAGGTTTGTTTTTTTTTTTTTCTTTTTTTTTAAATGTAAGACTGCCAGTGATGCATGTCAAATGCAAAAATTTTTGTGAAGAGAGAAAGATGGTCAAGTAAATTTAAGTTTTTTTTTTAATCATCATCATTATCATTTTTAATTGTTATATTATGAATCAAAAAGAGATTAAGATTTGAAATTGTGCCCCGACCAGTTTTGAAATGTGAAAATTAAGTTTTGATTGATATTTTTATATGATTTCAATTTATCCATCAGCCATGAGGATAACCTTTCTAGTACGCCAGCTAAAGACATTCATCAAATGCAATTATTCAATACAACGAATGAAAAGATGGGCCATTAGACACGGTTTGCCAAACTTCTGGCAAATAACAATCACAAGAAAAGCATCAAATCCGGGATACTCTAAGCCGAAGCATTTCTGGGTTCAAATAGCTTGCACATGACTAGATGGTTGGTAGAATAGTGGTTAAAGTATAAAGTGCCCGAGGCTACAGTCCCGTCACCTTATTAACCACAAAATTTCTTATCTTTTCTACTTCTCGCCCGTTCTCTTGTACCTTTTTGCAGAGTACAAATCACCAATTTGAAAACAACAGCAATTACAAATGAAAGAAATTGGTTTTGATAATCCACTGAATTCAAGCTTTTGGATTTTTAACCCTAGGCGAGACATCTTACGACGGGAGAACGGAGTCCTTTTCTTTTAATAGAGTCCGCATCCTCGCAGATTGTTAGCAATGATCACATCAGTTACTGCATCAAACACAAATTGTATGTTCGTGGTATCTGTGGCACATGTCGTATGGCAGTAGATATCTTTGGTGGTTGATTTATTCTTGGCTTCAAACTGAGCTTGAATATAGGCTGCTGCTTCTCCATACTCTTGGGCACCTGTAAAATGTATTAAAAACAGTAAAGCGATGCAATTAATTTCGTTCTTCTAGTAAAAATGTATAGTTACCATTTTTATTTTGTAATTTTCAATAGTTAGATACCAAAGATTGTGTATCAGTATTTTATAATAAATTTTCAAAGAAAACATGCCAAACATGCAACTATCAATATTTTGAAATTTTTATAATTAGTATATAACTAATGAGAATGATATTTAAATTATAAAGTAAAAAATATAATAAAATGATAAGAGAAACCATGCTAAAAATGACCACATAATTATATATTTGTAATCTATAAAAGTAACTGTGATCAGCAGGTAGAAAAGCACAGTCCTGGTCGTTCATTTAACATTACGCTATATTGCACAATCTTATTAATCGGAGTGCTTTTTGCAGGTTGATTCCGAGAATTTTATCATTTAGACAGTAAATTTTCTAAGAATCAGTAAATGTATTTGGAGAGATAATGATATCTCTCGGAATAAATGAATGTTTCAAAATAATTAAGTCAAACTATTATTCTAGACTATTTTTATATACGAGGTATTATAGAGCAGATATCATTGCAAATAAACACAAGTGCAAGTGCGGCAACAATATATCAAATTTTTAAATATAAATGTACACCAACTGCGATAGCCTTATTAAAATTTACTATTCTCTTAATTTATATTCACCTGTATATTCAGGAAAACAAATAGTGAGTGGTGATTTCTTAATTTTCTCTTCGAATAAATCTTTTTTGTTAAGAAACAAAATAATTGATGTATCGGTGAACCATTTATTATTACATATAGAATCAAACAACTTGAGGCTTTCTTGCATACGATTCTGAAAAATAAAATCATAATTTAGAGATGCAAAAACAAAAATTAAACTCTAATTAAAATAACTCACAGTTGTTTCATCTTCATGAAGAACTTGATCGTATTCACTCATAGCCACACAAAATATAATAGCCGTTACGTCTTCGAAGCAGTGAATCCACTTCTTCCTCTCTGACCTCTGACCTCCTACATCGAATAACCTGATTTAAGTAGAAGAGATATATTCTTATTAATTAGTTAAGATTTAAATTTTGATCTATTTAAATTAATAACTCACTTAAAATTCAGGTTTTTAAAAGAAAAATGAACTTCTACTATTCCTGTAGTTTTGACTCTAGTTCTAAGAATATCTTGTTCCGTAGGCATGTAATCTTTAGAACCCAATCGGTCTAAATCGTCGATGAAACTATAATTTAGAAAGATCAGAATTTAATTTGATTTTTTTAAACTATAAAATGTTTGGAATAATCTAAAATTCTACTATTAGGTTAAACAATTTTATGTACTGTATATTTAATATTCATTTCTATGTTGTCCATTATAAGTTAATAGAAAAAAAAATCCAAAACATTTGAAATTGTGATAACATTCGCCCGTTACTTTTATTTTTTATGATACCAGATTAAATTATATGGATAGATAATTCCTAAATAAGAAGAAACTAAGTGTTGCGTTTGAAAAATAAATTTTATGATTTTAAGTTATAACAAGCAATTATTTACAGTATTGTGACATCGTCAGTGCCGGGTTGCAATTTCAATAATGTCTTGCCCCTGTACATCGTACTTCTCCTACCAACAATGGAGTCATGCGTCATCTATCTAGTTCCATTCGGGAAAAAATTTTTGAATTAAAATAACGTGAATTACTGTCAAAACCAAAAGTTCGTATATAGTTAATCGGGGCCTCCTGCCCCTAAGACTTTCATATCTGGTCTCGACCTTCATCTACCTAACTCCGTTCTCGAGATTAAGGAAGGACAGACCACAGCGACTTATAGACCTATAAATTCTCACCACTGGTGAGAATTTATAGGTCTACAATTTTTGAAAATTGCAGCCTAATATTTAGGAATTAACAGTTGCGCGTTATCCTATGAGCAAAAAAGGCAATTACCAGGTTCGCCCACCAAGAGAGAGCCCCAAACCAATCTTTCAGGAGAAAATATTTCTCTCAAAACATTCCTCAAAGAAAAATGTCTGAAGTCAACACTGTACTGTACATGTGGCCCCTAATTCAAATTCGCCTGGATCCCATGAAAATATAACGCGCCACTGGGAATTAAGTACACTCAAACCTTTGAACAACGACCACTGAACAACATAACCCACAAGTACCAAATGCATTGTTATTGGATTTTGGTAATGCCCTCAAAATTTCAGTCTTCTATCTTAATTAGAAGTGAATGAAATTAGAGTTGCAATATTTCAGAACCTGATATAAATAATTTAATAATTGTTTAAAATAATTGAAAATGACTGTTGTTTGGAGGATATTTTTTATGCATTTCAAAAAGAAACGTTCCTGAAAAAATGGCTAACGTTTAGAGATGGTCATTGCTGGGAGGTTTGTATATTATATTTTCTTGAAATCAGTATAATAATAGTCTGCTATGATCTAAAGATGAATATTCTATCAAACGCATTTTATTGAATATAGAGAAGCGTCGAAAATCCGGACTAATTGGAGCCGGACCCCATGCGGATTTTCAAATATAATGTGTAAATTAGCATTTCGAGTACGGTAAATTCCAAAAAGCTATAATTCAAGTTTACGTTTTCTAAGTTCAAGCCAGTATTTCACAAGGGATGTAGGGATACAAAGATTGAAAATATAATTTAATCTACTTTTTGTTTAATTCTGTTAATTATAATTTCAAAAAATTAAGAATTCCGAATGAATGTTAGAACATCAATAACGAAGTTACAATTGAAAGAGTTATCATTTTTCGATAGCCAAATCCTGATTTTTGACGCTTCATCGTAATTACTCTGACAAAGATTTCCTGAACAATTTACATCTTTACGAGCAATTGTTTTATTGTGACATCGTCACAATGCCGGGCTACAATTTTTAATCATATTTTTTAATTTATTTAATTTAAAATATATGCTCTCCACTTTCAAATTAGTAGTATCTTGCCACTGTACATCATACTTTCCCTTCAGCAATCGAGCCGTGCCGGTCATCTATCTAACTCCTTTCAAGGGAACTTTAGGATTCATGTTATTTCAATTCAAAATTTGAATCTGAAGTTCGTGTATAGTTAATCGAGACCTCTTTCCCTTAAGGTTTCCATATCTGGTCTAGTTTTTTGTCTATCTAACTCCATTCTCGAGATTAAGAGTAGACAACCAACAGCGACCACTGCCAGTGGGAATTTATAGGTTACAGTTTTTGAAAATTGCGGCCCAATAAAATATATGTTAGTCTATATATTTTCTTATTTAATAATTTAATACATTGTGAAAATTTGTGCCATAGTTAAGGGAGATTAGATTATATTAAATACCATTTCTAGGTATAATTAGGCATGCCACTTTTTGATGCTAGTTCTATTGACATTTACGTGCTCAATATAAAGTATTATCATACTTATATAATGGATAAATTAATTTAATTTTTTAAATAAACTAAGCTAATTTTTGATCGCAACCATTTATTAGTTAACCGTTTATTCGATAACTCGATATTTTTACTCAATAAATCCTTTTAATTAATAATAGAAAATACCAATTTCTACCCAACATATTGCCACAAGAGCGTAAAAGAAATTTCAGATAAAGTAAAAAAATAATAATAATGAATTAATCGTCATTAAACGTTATTACTTAAGATCGTAAGATATATTGGATTAGTACATTGCTTCCTTCGTAGAAGAATATAGGGCCTAGTAATATAAAGTCTGAATGTAACTGAATAAAAGATAAACTAGTTTTTGAATATTAAAAAAAAATCGTAAGAAATTTGTACAAAAATCCATACTAAAATGAAATATCTGACGTTAACAAGCACAACAAAAAGATACAGTATATAAAAAGTATATGTAATTTCTACTATCGGAATTTGTCATAAAATTTTATACAGCATTAAAGTTTTTTTATTGACTTAAGAAGTTATCTGGCAAGTGTAGGTCAAAGGTCAAGCGAGAGAAAAATAAAAGACGGAATTTACTTCCCCTTTTCCCAAGGGGACCTTTTCTGCAATTTTTGTTTCACTGTAACTGCTTTGACATCGATAGAAAATTTTAAAATGCCTTCTAAATTTCGACGGAGAAAATAAAATTCTTTAAGTTTGTATTTCACCAAATGAAATTCCGAGTAGCACGATTCCTAACAAAGTAACACACTCGCTCTATCTTTTGATGAATTATCCATTTCAATCGACGTATTTCGGTGGCTCCATCTAATGATTTAATTAAAAAAAATTATTTTTTAAAATTAAATCGCTATATAAATCGTAAAAATATTACAGGTTTCGTATCTCGCATGCAAGAAAAATAAAAATAATAATAATAACAATAATTTGCTGTAAATATATCGAAGATTCCGCCATTTATGACATTCGACCGAGAACGATTTCAGAACAAACGATGAAAAGGACTAGACGTTGTATGACATCACAGCGACGTCATTCGGCGTATCCATGACAACAGCATCGCCGGACTCACCAGAACGGCTATTTATAGTAACATGCAATCCCAGGGCATGTTTGAAATCGAATTAATGAATTAGTTTTTTTTTTTTTTTTAAACTTGATGAATATAGAAAAGGATGTTAATTTGCATACGGATAGTATCATTTCGGTACAGTTTAATTCTTATTATTTTTTAAACTTTATTTCTTTATAAAATTTCAATATAAAAAATAGATGTTAATATAAATTAGCTTAAATATAGTGATAAACATTACAACGAACGTGTTATTAAATTTCGTCGAATAAATAAAATAATAATAGTTTTAAAATTCATGGGCGTTTGTTTGTTGGTTGCCATAGCGATGGCAACATGGACCTTAAACCACAAGAGGGATTTTTATCGCCAGACATTCTTACTATTCCGCTTAGTAGTGTAACATCGGTAAATATTGATTGATTTCACCTTTCCACGACGGATCAACTATAACTGATCAACAAACGCATTAAATACTTTATTTATTTTAACGTCGAAAATTCGAAAAAAAACAAGACCGGGCCTAAAAAAAATACACACAAGCCGAATTTAAACCCGGTTAAATCTAATTTGAAAATTAATTAATTAAAAAATGTTAGCCAAACCTTTAAAAATAAAATTGCACTCTGCAAAATATTGAGTTTTATTCTCGTTGATTTTATTTAATATGAAACGAAATTGTAATCCGTTTGACCTTTCATTTAGGTCCATATAATTCTAAGTCAAACATTGTTTCTTGACTGTGTATCGAATATCTAACATAAAAGTGCAACTTTGGAGATGTCTCGGTTCTCAATATAGAAAGCAAACATCCCACACGATAAATAATTTTTACAACATAATCCGTAGCTTGATTTTCTGGTAATTATTTGATTTTTTTAAATAATTATTATTCTCTATAAATTACGAAAACTTTTAAGCCATTTTCAGACGTGAAAATTCAATAGTAAATTCTTACAGTAATGAAATGAACGAAGATAAGAGGTAAATTTAAAAATGGTTTAAAAAAAAAACTATTAATGCTATTTGATCAGAATTATTTATGATGGATTTTTATAACGTTATATATAATAAATTGGCATAGATAATTACTATTTGGCGCTGTCATTGAGCTGATATTCGTTGGATCTTCCGAAACATTCTTGAACTCCGGCATCCACCCACAACCGTTTCATAGCGCTAAGCAGTTCTTCGGAAAACGGTTCGGTATCTTCCATTCTTCCCACCACGTCGAAAACCATCTTCGCATCAGCCTAAAATTTAAATGAATTTTTTAAAAAAAATAGCCCATTAAATTTCTTACTCGTTGATAGTCTTAGGTAAAGATGCTTCTTGGTTAAAATACGAATAAAAATTCAAAAATTTTTCATTGAAGAATCATAACAAAGGTTGCAATTTGAGATTTTCCAGACATTAAATAATAAATAGGTTTAATTGAAAATAAATAAAAGAGTGATTGACGTATTGACATTATCCAGACACCGGGCTAACCCCGAAGGTCGCGAGAATAAAAGATGGCGTAATTAAGATAAAAGGATGTTATTCGTTCTGCACAAGTGATCGCATGTTTGTTCAAAGAACATTTGTTACGTTGTGTCAGAAGATCGAACATTTACGGTTGTAAAACGTCCTTCCTTATCAATAATATATAAAATATGTACCGTAATAAATAAATGCGATTACACTAATTTAAAATTAAGATAAAATTCGAAATTCTCGATTGTGTCGATTAGATAATGGAACTGCTATAAAAACGACATTAGAAAAGACCTTTACGAATTCGAAATGTAAAATATATAGGCCTATAAATACAAAAATATATAGTTTATTATAATTTACGAAGCCGACTTTTTCTTGTAACGATTTGTTTCCGAAGCTCGAAATTCTGAATTGTCATTTAATGTTTAGAAAACCGATGGAAAACGAAGAATCTGAATGGAATTAAAGGCTACTGAACTCGACGTATAGCGCACTTTGCAATAGAGATTAGTGTGCTATCTCACGCAACGCTGATTATTATTATTTTTTTAAATACGCCGTGGTGGCTTATAGATTAACACTGCGAATAATACTTTATTCTCATCCTAAGTGAATGGAAAATACATTGCAATTTATATCGACATTTTCAAATGCTATCGATCATAAGCCACGGCATCAAGTAGGTTTAATTCTGATTTTCGTGTTTATACGGGGAATTTGCTTTATTTTATTTTTTTAAACATTAATGTAATAATTAAATCGTTTAAGAGGAGGTAGTTTATTAATTAATGAAGTTTAAATAAGAAATTTATTTTCGTAATTTGAAAATGAGAAATATTTCAGCTAGAAAATATGGTGTAAATCGATACTTTTAAATATAAAAATAGAAGAAATCATAATATAATCATCATAAATTATACGTAATAAATGTATAAGTCGGTCGTTTAATGTATTCGAGTTTTTTAATTCGATTTTTACAGATATAAATGTTTAAAAGTTTGTACTTAAATCTATTTTATCTATCTGTATAATGCAATTGTAAATCTCATTACGGAAACTATTAAAATTTTAAATCGTTCGGTGGAATATTTGCAAATCGAATATAAAACATCACCAGAAAATGTAACTAAATGAATATTGATGATGCGAGTTCGCGAGTATCGTTGTTTGGCCTTTGGGAAGTCGAGGAAAAGGTCATAGACGCCCATCTGGACTGAAGCGTGCCTTTGAACTTACCCGCAAAAAGAATGGGTAGGGTCTATTGTTGGTAATGAAAATGTCGAGAGTGCATCGGATGGGTGGATATTTCCTAGTTACGGAAACAGTTGCTAAGCAGAGCCTGTGCCTTATGGGTGTAGCCATGTTCGTAGTTCATTAAGGTCACGGAGAAATATAGTAAGCTTCCGAACGTCAGCATTGAAAACCTTTTCGGATTGCTATTTAAATTCTAATATTTCGGAAAGATATCGCTTCTACTAATTTGGGCGATTCGATGTTAAGCTGTTTTTCCTTTACTATAGACTAGCCTTAAAAATCAGCCTTTATATCAATATCTACATACTTGTAACACTAACGGAATATAATGCTTAAGGAAGGTAACATTTCTTCTTATATACACAATATAAATGGATTAATATTTTATACAATCTTTACTGTTAATCGCGAAATCATTCCTACCCGTTATTGTAATTTAATTATTATTATGAATTTAACACGGTTTAGTTATCTGATATTTTTCTTAAACATGTTGATATATTATATATTTTATGTTTTTAATGCACACTTCCCTTTTTAGTTATTGTAAAATATTAGAAATTTCAATTAAGAGAATGTATGAGTTTAGAATATAAAAATATAATTCTTAGCTTATACTGCACAGGTCTACAATACTCTTTAAATAATTTGTCACATATTACTTAATATACATGACACCCCACACAATACAAGTTTAAATATTTTACGTGTATAAAAAGAAGCTACATTTTCTTGCTTTTAATCGGAGTTTTAAAAAAATCTTTGTTGATTCTCCAAAGTTAAAAATTGCTTTTTCTTTTTCTTTTTTATTTCCTTGAGTGATCGAACAGTTCTTATAAATAAAAGCAAACCTCTTTCGTAACATTGATAAAATTTTCTTCCGTGTTATCTTATCCTCTAGTGTAAAAGGTTACTATCGATCATATCACGTGATGGGCGTACATTTTTACATAAAAACGAAAAACCAATTGCGTTGGGCCGGGTGAAAATCTATTTAACAGACATTCTACCTTTAATCAAAATTGACTCGATAAATATTCAAATGGTATTGAGTGTTAGTAAGAACATCAAAGAGGCTAAAACGCGACAGAAAGGCGCCAAAATCACACGACTGCTCGTCATTATTCGAGGATCAATACACGTCAGAAATTTATACAAATAGAAACAATAATTTCTTTTTTATTATATTCTATATAAAGTATTAGATCAGTTATTTATATATAATGGTAGTATTCTTACCTCCCTTTCATTATTGGCAAAACTAATACTCAAATTTGGCATCGCTCGTAGTATAGCTACCATTGACTGTATAGTATTACTGTACACTACGGGTTTGTACTGCCTGAAATCCTCCGCTGTGAAACCACTATCATGAATAATTCTGTAAAAAAAAAGGAAAAAAATACGTAATAAATTATTTATTTATTAACGTTAATAAGTTATAAGATTCTTTATAAATTCATGAATAATAATATAATTAGAAACACCCTTTCTTGAATTATTTACGTGTAAAATACCGAAAACACTATTATTGTTGTCTCGCTTACTGTATAATAACTTGCGAGAATTTATGAAAGAGAAAATTTACAACACAGAGCTTATTTTCTGACAGATTCTGTACATAAAAGAAAGAATTTCAATTTCTAAAATTGTTGAAATGCGTTATAAACACAATATAATATACACTGTTTTTTCGTGCGTTTATAATTTTGATCTAATAAATTATACATCACGATACATGTTTTATTAGGAAGAAAGAATAATTGTAATTTATGTATTCATGAGAATATACAAAACACGCGAGAACCTTTTGGTACCATTCTGTAACATTGCACTAATTACAACTATATTTACTTAATGATTTATCGATAGAATTCGTAGTTTAAAAATTTATAAATATATGAATCATAACATAGCGAATAAACGTATATTTGTGTAAGTGGGCCTACCGAACAGGTTAATTCTAAATTCACTAATCTGTAGAAGCGGTAAAAACTCTAGAAAAACCAATCAAAATATGCTAAAAAGAGAAACGAAAATGTATTTGAGGGGAAGTATATATATATATATATTAAATAAAGAAGGTCATTAATCTTGACCTTCTGCCTCGAATGAAGAGTAATAAATACAAAAATGAATAAAAATTAAAATTTAGAAAAGTATTATATACGCGGCAGCATCCTTTCCAAAACGTTTATTTTATCGATTTCCAAAGTCCTTTCAGACTTGAACGAAGCAAATAATCAATTTATATATTGTATAAGTTACATCTAAACGGTTTTGGCAATAATATCCGATGAGTTAAAGAAGGAAAATAAACTTACACGTTTTTATATTAATATTAATAATAATTAATATTACACTAGTTTAAATAATATGTTAGATTTCAATTTAACACTGTCTACTGACAAATTTTAAGGGTTAATTAATTATAAATATGTTAAACTCTGTATTCTATGATAACATTTTTTCAATCTGTGCTTCGAGTTGTCTATTTTTGTCATTAGAATAGTTTTAAAAAATATTTTATTCGTAATAAAAGAAATTTTATATAAATATTTCGCCTTTTAATCTTTGCTTGTTTAAAATCACTTTAGATGCTTATAGATCATCACAAAACCGATTTATGTAAGTCTAATATATTTTAATATGACATCAATAATAATAAAATCTGCGTTAAACAAACTACATATAACAATTTAAAAATTGTTGCATTTTTTATCCTTACAAAACATAATTATTTATATTTTTTTATCATTACAAAATACAAGTTTATTAATGACATATTGTTAGTCCGTTTAGATATTCGGCATTCAATTCAAATGCCGTAAGACCAATTTAATCTAACAATTGTAGAGAATTTTTACCCTATCGTAGACTTAAATGCCGATAAGGAATCCAGACAAAACAGGATTTTATGATGAGTCATAGGTGTCTGCTACCAAATTGTATTGTTTTGTATACAGATATTATCGGTATGAAAAACAAATACGAGAAATGTGTCGTAAGATATTAACCCACACCTTTGTTTCCTTGTGGTTTCATAATTATTATCTCGATTCAGTACCGACATTACACGAAGTCTCTAAATTTTATCTTTCTACTATAAAACAGTCTATTGTTATAAATAAAATATATAAAAATAACAAATATATATTACCCATAGGCGTATAGGGACACTTTAACTAAGGGGGTTGATTTTCCAAAATTTTACACAAAGTTTTTAATTTGCTATCATCTATAAATGAGATTACCAATTTAAATAGGTAATATCTAGCATATAAATACGTCACATAAATCTATAATACTGTATTATAGAGTTAGGATAACCAGAAACTTGCTACAACGGAGACTGACACATCTATAAAATATATAAAACAGAATCAAATTTACATTTTTATATCATTGTTTAATTTATCATACTGTTATTTAGATTCCCATTTCTATAACGCTCCTATATAGCTTTAGCGTAATGAACCTCGATGATAAAAATATGTCAGCGTAGCATTTTCAAAGCTGTAAAATTTCATTCTGAACGGTATAAACTATTTGAAATTCTTTTGATACATATAAAAATATCTGATACTTATTTTCATTTTCTAATGTAGTAGACAGAATTTTTCGAATTCATCCATTAAATGGAAAGAGGTAGAAAGATCCAGTTGGCATTTTTCTCTGATGATAAAAGATACCCATTTGCACAATTCCTAAACCGCCAGAGGAATTTGCTACCAAATTTAATGTTGATATAAATCAAACTGAGCTATTGTGATACTAATAATAAATTCGTGTTAAAAAAGAGGAAGAAACCCACGTTTTGCTTGTTTATAAATTTAAATCTCTTTTATATATCATATAAAGTTATCTTTAAAAGTGTTTCTACAGTGATTAAACATTGATAATCTCATATGGCGTTAGTCGGAGTAATGAATGACGAATACCCCGTGATACTGAGGAATTACGTGTAACACACACAACAACAACATACAAAAACTATTCTGAAAATAAAAATTAAACTAGGAAATTGACATTGCTGTAAAACAAACTGTGTTCGGTTGACGAAGTTTTGTCTGCGTGTGTAATGCACATTAATATTCTATATACACGCTAAGACAACTGCATGAACTTATATTATCATGTATCGAAAATTAAAGCATATCCTGCGTGATGATTTTATTCTTGTACTCTATAGGCTAGATTGTAAAGGTTGTTTAAGCCATTTTTTATTTATATTATTATTTTTATTCATTATAAATATGTAAGAATCTTATACATAGAAACTTAACAAAAGAGAAAAAACAATAATCATTCTTTTTCCAAGTTTAAATTGTTGTATTTACATTATTTATAGATTTTCTCCCCTTCTGTTTCTGTTATATAATAAATATTCTGCATAACTTGTCGCCGGTAATCTGAAATATTTTACTAATAAAATTTTCAAATTCAAAATCATATATTTAGCTCAGAAACAATGGTAAAAAAGAGAAATGGAGTTACTTTTTTCTGACGGGGTTACTGGAATCACAATATAAATAAAATAATAAAATTTGAATCATTGTACAACGGTTGCCATTTTGGAAAATACTTTTGCTGAAGACATTGTGACTAATAACAAAGTCGATACATGGATAATCTGTATTCTGTAATATAACATGTATCGAATAAAAATCCGAAATAACTACTTTGTAGTACCGCATGACATCAATATCTGCATCTGTGTATAAAAATATAAAGAGAATAATAAGAACTTGATATAGAAGTAGGCTACTTGAAGAAAATAAAGAGATGACCTCATTACACCGTTTTAAACATTTTCTATCTGTGACACATATCTTTGAAAGAAAGTATTCGACCTTCACACCAATTATAATAACGAAACAATCAGAAATTATATACATAAAAAAGTAGGAAAAGCGAATACAATTGCGATTCTTTTCTTTAAAACCGGTAATTCACATGAAGAAAATTTTTGAGGATACATTTAAAACCGTGTACATTTTATTTAAATAATTAAATCGTATATAAAACTGCCTGAATTTTTTAAAATTAATTTTGATACACGACGATAAATAAAAGAGCTTCCATACAAAAATAATTGTAAAATGTAAATAAATTAATTATGTTTTAAATCTCAACATCGTTCATTACGCATCGATCATGTCATTTTCCCCAGTTTCTTTTATAAAGTACAGTGTTTAGCAAATGTTACAGCTTTTAAAATAAATAAATTTATTTATTTACAGATATAAGCTTAAAATTTTATTTGATTTGATTTTTTTCCTACAAAAATTTCTACTTTACCGAAAATTTTCGATATTTATTGGAAGCATCCCAAAAGAGGGAGAACTTTCATGAATTATTAACTATTATTTCGGTTGAAGAAGAAAAATGCCAACTCGAAAATTTTTCACCTTTTCTTTTATTCTTATTCCATGGTTCAATTACAGTTATCAAATTCTTTTACGGCAATTTTTAGTTGAATTATGGTAATCGTCTTCGACTATGACTTATATTTTAAGCAACTAGTAGCAATTACTCGTAATAAAAATAATAACAACACGAATAAACAGTTTCAAATAACAAACAGGTATTCTACCTTATCAATTAAACACGTGATCGAATGAATGTTCATGTGCCACGTGATTCAAATAAGTATGATCAATCTCAATGCTCTCTCTACTTAGTGTCATTACATTTTATTGAACACGATAACGATTTAATCCATCAAATAAAAACTCAGGTTAATTAAAACGTAATGACAATTTACATCGTGGTTGAGGTAGGGATTCTCTTTAAAAGATCGAGAAAAATCGGTTCTAAAATTTAGATTATTGAATTAAATCTACAAAATTAATTTTACACATTTTAATATATTTTCTGCATTAAAAAAAATTATAATGTATAAGGTAATAAAGCTGTTATGACTTAGGTGAATTGACTAAATTGAAAATCGTAAATGTGAAATTCCACTCGTTAAATTAAATTAGAAAAAGAGTTTAATTCTAATAATTTAAAAATCACTTTTTATTGAATTTAATATTGTGTATGGGTTGAAATAATCTCCGAAATTGCCTCGTATTAACGGTATTAGAGGGATAAATATCGTTATTTTATTATTATTATTATTATTTTATATTAAAAAAATAAATAAATAAATTCTCTATCCATTTTGATAAGAATAAATGAATCGAAGGTTAAGATTTTTTTAAGTTAATAAGGGATCGATTATAGAAGAGACAATTGCTGATATTATAACTGTTCGAAGCTAAAAAAAATAATAATAATAATAAATATCGGAATTTCTATGAGAAAAGTCAGTAAAATATGAAAAATTAATCACGCAGATTTATTTTTACGCATTTCTAATCAATTTCTAGCTTTATTTTGATATTTTAAGTAATGTAAAATGTGACGTCATAGAAATCGATTAATTATTTTTTAAAATTTCTTTTAAAAGTTTTGGAAAATGTATCGACCCGTTTCTTAAATGCACTTTTAAGCATCGACTTAGAGAATTTTTTTAATTGGTAGACAGGTGTATTGTTAAAGTTAGAAATCAATTTTTTCTAATGTTCCTGTTCAAATGGAATTTTCGTAAATCTTTCTTTTAGTTTTTATCCATAAAAAATTCTGTTTTTTAATAGCTTAGTTACAAGATTTGTAGATCGGTTGCGAAGAAAACTATAGGAAACTTATCATTCTTCTAAGTCAAAGTTTTAATTTAAAGAGTTCTTTTTTATTAAAAAAAAAGCGCGGTTATAGGCAAGGAATCTGTGAAATCCTCTTATAATCTTACATGGAAAGAAAATTGCTTATCTTATATTTTTGAATGTTTCTAAACTTTATGAGAAATGAACAAATATCAAACTTTAGACCAGTGGTTCTCAAATGCAAACACTGGTGCACCTGCATTCGAGAACCACTCAACACCTCAACAGATGGCTAAATGCACCACGAATATTACGAAAGTATATTTTGAAAATGAAATGAAGCCAATTTATACAAAGATGTATTACATCTACGATTAACTAATAGCTAGGTTAGGCCTACAGGGTAGCAGTTATAGTACACAGCTATATTTATAATTTAAAATATATTAATATACTTTTTATTTTGTAAATGAAGTGCGCCAGAAAAAATTTCTCCGTTTTACGGTGTGCCTCGAGCATAAAAAATGTTTATTAAATTGTCTAAAGAGGCGATTCTCGAAGAAATTTCGTAAACTCGTTGGCATCTTTTACAGCGAAGCAGCAGATAAGAAAATGTAAGCGAGTGTAGCAATCTAATAAACAAAGCGAGCGTTCAATAAGAAATAAAAATATTGAAAATGAATCCATTAGAATAAGTTCACGAAGACAGAAATTCTGTAATTGAATGGCCACAAGTGAGTTAACCATTTTAAAATAGAATAATAATATTGTCGTTTCTACTAATAATCTGTTAAAAACTGTTCCAAATGAAATTCGCAATGCCCAATAAATTATTTGCAGCATTTTAATGTGCTGGTACGAATTTTCAGTTACTACATCTTTTGATCGTCTTGATCTAAGTAATTTGCTTTGACTTGGTTTATCGAATTATGGGCCAATCTACATAAGACGTAAAATTTTAAAATATCGAAATGATGATGCTTAGCCAATCTATTGCGAGATAACTCGGGAAATATCTTCTCGAATTAGATTTTAGACCATTTTATAAAATATTTCAAATTCAAAATGATGATAACCATTACGCGAACTATTTCAACTATTTGCAATTTTCGCATATATAGACCTTTTTCGCTCAAACGGGGACATTGAATGACTTTAAAACAACAGGCGGTCATCAACGTGGTCTTTCTTAAGAAGATGAATTCGAACCATTTCGAACTTCGAAAAGCTAGTTCAATATAGTGTCGCAGCTGTAGGCATGAAAGAATTTCTCACGAAATAAATGATGATGATTCCACATCACAAAATTATTCAATTCTTTCTCAATGCTATAATTTAAAGGTCGTTAAAGAAATATTCATTTGTGCCTAATTAAAAAGATGAATAATCAAGATAAGTCTAAGAAATGTACAAAACTACGGCGAAAAACATATTACTCGTTTTTAAATAATGATAAGTGCCTTTTAGTGTTTAAATCATTAATTTTACATTGTTTTCATCGTTTCTATTTCCACTTATCAGCTTATCTCTATTTCAACTTATTAGTTGAGGAGGTTTACGAAAAGTTTTAATTTCTTGTATGGAAAATTATACAAGGAACAAGAAGATTTCATAATAATTTATGAAATGCTTCCACAACTTATGGATTCTTATGGATAACCACTCTCGCAGCTGATTAGAAATACGTTAGTTATAATTCATCTTTCTAAATTTCTGATTTTAAATTTTATAACATAAAAGATTAAATTTGGTTTTATATTTTGTATGTTCTATTTATATGAAATAGAATGCGTGTCATGCTTCTCCGTTCTCTATAAACTTCTAAAACCCTTTGACTGATCTATACTAAATTTTTCATACTTATTCTGTAGGGCCTCACGAAAAATATAGGCTACCACGAAACCTCTAGCACTCCCTGATTTTATCCACTTAACACTTTGTGACAATTTAAATTTAATGCATTATTATGTAAGTAAGCATTGTGTAACAATCAATGAAGGCGCCACACGGTCCATATTCTTGATGTTGATTTCAAAGAGTATAGGATCTTCTGGATTTGGAAACTCCGCCGAAATAATGCTGTCCATTTGAGTTGGTCTAAAATAACCAAATTTTACACATGGTTTTAATTTTAAGGCTTATTTTCATTCCTTTTCGTAGAATATGCGAGAAATTGTGTTATTCAGTAATTCCTAGACGAAAAATTCAGTCACCAGGATGATATATATGATAAAGAATAAGATATTTTAAAATCACCTATTTGTTTCTGAATAATGAATCACAATATGCTTTCATAATAAATCAGGCGATCAATTCTATCTAAGATGACACATTTCGATTCTTCCTTAAAAAAATAACGAATTTTAAACAATATAACAATCAAATTAATAAAATTTTTATGGGCTTGTAATAGGATTTAATAGACTATAATTGTCCTCGAAATAATAAGCCAGTATACTTTGAAAATCAAATTATAATAGAGGAAAAGAATACGGTTTAAATTTAGAATTTAGGTTAATGTTAAGGGAATATTTTTCGATATGTCCTATTTAATGTTCAATGTATAATCGAAATGTGAAAAGGCCTTTAATAGCAGAAATATATCATTATTGATTTGTACGCTTTTCCTGTATATTTAGTAAAATTTAGTTTTCTTAGATTTGCTTTTTTATCTTCCGTCTCCTTTCTTTTTATTTTGCTTGACTACTATTAAAAGTAGGTCGACTATTCATTTTGTGGTATTTTAACAGTTTACGAGCATCTCTGAAATCATCAGGTAAATTCTTAAATACGATAATAAAACATTAATTCGACAGTAAAATAGTATATTTCGCTCTTCTCGTTTCAAAATGTATATCCTGAAAGTTAATACGTGTCACTTTTGAACAATGTAGCGATTATGCTGTTCTGACATATTGCATATTCCACTTTAGTTTCGATCAACCAATTAACCCAGAACGGAAGCCAAGAGGAAAAATGCTTAAATGAAAACCGTAGCAAATTTTCCAAGTCTATTCGCTAAACAAGGAAATAATCTTAACGATTACATTAAACAAAAGTTTATCGCTAAATTTAAATTATTTTCTTGTAAGAATTCTTCTCGAGCGATTACAACTTTTATTTTAAGAAAGTATATTGTCAATTATACTCTACACAGATCCTTTAAAATAATTCAAACCAATGTTAATTATTTTATTATCAGATTAATGCGTTATATCACATCAACAATTAAAGGATAACGTTTTATTTGATTCGATATTTTATAATCGTAAGACTACTTTTTACAATAAAATGGATGAATTATGCAGTGAACTATACAATGAAATAAGTATTTCTTAAAAGAAATTCAAACTTTTCGACCAATCAGATTGTGTAATCACCATTCAAAGTAGCACTAATCAGCTAAATATCTCAAAAAAATTTTTAAAAACCCTTCGAATATATATCAAAGCCACCAATTTCTTACCATTAAACATTTTATATCGATTATCATCGAATATATCTGACTAATCAAATCTAATTATGTACAGAACGGTTAATTGAATTGGCTAAATTTTTCGTTATAAAATAAAATAATTTCTTTTTCTCTTCGGATCGAAGTTTTTTTTCCTCCATTCTTTAATATTCAATATATATATATAAAATAAACTTCATAAAATACATTCGAATTGTCGCTCGGGGCTTCTTTCTTCCTTAAATATTCCATTTGGTAGACTAACATTTTTATGACATTTTATTTTAGAAACTTAAAAGAATTTTTTTCTTTTTCTTCTTCTTCTTCTTACACTTTGAATAAACTCGGACTTTAAACTTTCACAAATTTTCTTACTGATAAAAATACAGCAGAAATGGCGTTCAATATCAAAGAAATTAAAATTTTTGCCGATAAGAAGGCGACGCCTCAGGACACATAATTGTTCATGCTAGCGACGCGTCGATAATCATCCGGTGACGTCACACTTCACCGACAACACATGCAGTGACAATAATCGTTAATAATTAAATCAAAATGTGTAGCAATATCAAATATAGACATTTCGTTTAAACATAGCTATTATCTCTGCAACACGACATCTCTATCGTAATTACTATTTATACTTTTAAAAATCCACATCTTCAAGATTAAAAATGCCTAAATTATTTATCAAACATTATAAATTTTAACATCGTTATACAAAACTTAAATAAATTATATAATTGAGCAAGCAAAAAGGTTCTTATTTTTCAATATATTTTTGCTTTACCAGCGAGGTAAAATTCGTTGTAAAATTTATTCGAACGAATAACGGAATAGAAATAATGTTAATTTTATTATTTTGATTATATCTGTGTATCTTATTTCTACCATTTTATTTTTTTTATACGGATAAATAAACGATTGTTTTTATTTTAATTGAGATTAGTATAGTTTACAATGAAAACTGTTGCTTGTGGTCTACTTTCCCTTACAAAAGCGTATTAGAAATCGACGAATTACTGTAAAAAAAACACAATTAAACGAACGATGTCGTAAATAATCGCAATATTTTAACAGAAAAAACAAGTAAATTAGATTTAAAAATTAATCATCATCTTACATAATTAAAAATTTAAGTTTCATATTCATAATTTATTCACCTTTTTAACTTTTTTTGGATTTTTCTATTAAAAACATGAAAGTGCAGCTGCGATTCATTATTTCTTTGCTTTACATTCTTGATAGAGAAGTTCAAGCGGATTTATTTAAATATTTATTAAAGAATTTTCGTATGCTATAACGTTATAGATTATTATAACATGGAAGTAATGTTGATTCGTGAGAAAGTTCTTAACTTATTTCTACTTTTTCCACTTACTGTATTGTTTAAAATGTCATTAATATCGTTTAAAAGTATAAAGAAATGATCCAATCGTTGAGAATAAACGTACTGTACATTAACTTCAATACTGTAAGAATAATAATAAAAAAAACCAACAAGAATTTGTATGGCTGAACTATATTTTGAACTTAATTTTTTATGAAGAAGCCCGAATTAAATTTCCGTTTAGCATTTATTAAAAATTTTAAAGTATTATACGAGTATTTTAAAAAATTCTACAGGAAACAACTGTTCAATTCGTTTAGAAAATATTAAATGTTCTTACTGGTGATTTTGCACTTCAATCATATTTCAACAAATTCTTACAAGATTTAAATATCTCAAATGTTTTATTTATAAGAATTAAGCGACCTTTTACACATCTGTAATAAAGTTTAACGCATTTAAACATTTACTGTAATACGGGAGAATAATTATTCTTCTGCTTCTGTAGAAACTATTAAAAAATACAGAATTTTTATAACCCATATTTATAATTGTTTCTGTGGTAGTAGAATAATTATATTCCCGTATTACAATAAATTTTAATTGTGTTATGCTTATATACATTTATGAAAAAGTGTATCTTATTTTTTTTATAAAGAAAATATATAGCTTTATATATAAATAACAATACTCAATTTTCATAAGTTTTAACATTAATTTTATAAAATTAATGTTAAGGCAACTGTAACTGTAGATCTATATATTTAACAAATTTAGAAGTTCTTTTTTAGTGTGCAATACAATTTTAACCATGCAACTATATGTGGAATTTCTCAAATAATAAAATTTCATATGATATATTATAGAAAAAAGTATTTGCTCAGATATTAATGGATAGTTTTTGGACTAATTTATTGATTTCAAGATGGAGGCCTGAAGATATTTCAGTTATGAAATAAATAAATAAAAATTCTGTAAATAATATAAAATTAAAGCATTTGATTTAACAATTTATTACAAATATTAATGTTAAAATTGCTAAATCTACCAGTAAATAATTTTAACATATTATTTAAGTTAAAAAAAAGATAATTTTATTAAATGAAAATGGAAACTTATTATTGAGATATCATTTTTAAAACAGAGAGATTTTATTTCTATTTAAATGTGTTAAATTAATAATAAATGCCAATATAAATATTTTAGCTTGGCTTTGAAAGTTTATTTAGAGATGAACTTTGATGTGCCTATAATAGAATATCAAAATATATATATATACAGTTTGTCTTATTATTTATATTATGAAACGACAAAGTGATGATCTTGTATTTGATGGTATAAAACAAATACAAACAGTTATGGGAAGCAACTTTATGATGTGCAATTCTAAGAAATTGAAGAATTCAAACACTAAAATTGGTTACAATATAAGAGGTTTAAAATGTAAAGTATGGGTTTCAAATATAACGGATTAAGTTACAACCACTTTTTAAGAACAAATGTTGGATTTTAAATAATCGATACGACCTTTTTTTAGTTTCGAATAGCCTAGCGAACAAATATATATATATATTTGTTCACTAAGCAAGGAGTTTATATATATATATATATATATATAAACTCCTTGCTTATGTTTACGAACATAAAAAAATCCAGTTATTGAAAAAACTGAGCAAAAATATCTTTGAAAAAAAGAGTGTTTTTAGTTAAAAAAATTTATTTCAATAACGTATTTATTTATTTTTTTCTTGTCAAAATAAATTCTTTTTTATTTATGCTTATAAAACATGCAGGGAAAACTATTTATTTAATTGAATTTTAGACATTTAATATATGCTATTATTTATGTTTTCGGACAACAAACTGAAGTTCGTGTATCGAATAGCATAAAATAAATATTAACAATGATGGAAGATACTACAAATTTAATTCATGTTATTATTCTTCACTCGAACGACATAAATTTAAAATGCATAAAATTTAGGCAAATGTTAATAATAATAAAAAATGACCAAAATGAGAGAAAAGACAAATATTAAAAAAAAAAAAAATTAATTCGATATTTTAAAATAGCCATTTTCAAAAATACCACGTGACCGATTCTCCTTTATAAAAAATACAATTAATAAAAATTAACTAATTTAATTTACGTTGCCCGTATCGATAACTTTACTTTTTTCTTTTATTTAGCAGCATCAAATTAATCAAAAATTAAATCAAACGCATGCTATTTATAATAAATTACATAGCAATTTAATTACCTAAGCGGTTATTTTACATAATACGTAAACACATTACTTTTTAAAAGTCTTTATAAAAAGATTATTAATCGAAAACGAATGGCATTTGCACTAAAACACTTTCCGAGAGATACACTCGATGAATATTATAATAACGGAAGACAAACACTAGTGACGTCACGACAATACTCTGTAATTTTTAAAGTACTCGTGAACGTTATTCGAATGCTCCGAAATTTGGAAAAAACACCGAATACGATTCATTTACTTCAGTTTACCTAAATTAGCTACATATTTAATTAAGGATTGCAATTGCAATTGGTAAAGTTTCGATATAGAACACCACACTTTCAATACACTATTTCGTGTATGCATAAGTCCAACGTTTCGTATCCGATGAGATTAAGTATTCAAAACGACAAATAGACTCATACGAGAACAAGACACAAGTCTACGGTTCGACCCTTTTGTAATTTAGAGGAATACACGCAACTACTTTAGCTAACTGCACTATAAAATTTTAAACACTGCACACAAAAAATGAAAACAAAATAATAGTCATAATGTATATGTATTCTTTTTAGAAAGCTTATTCATTTGTAAATCTATACAACGATTCTCAAATCCTTTAAAATTAGATCGAATGGGATTCGTATTTACATTTCCTTAGTTTACAGTTCGTTCAGTGTTCTATTGCAGATAAGCTACAAAGTTCCTAGCAATGTGACAGCTGTGTGTAGCAGATCTGTCACGCCGTAAAGCCGACCCTCTCAAAATGGCGCCGAATACTATATTGATTTCTGATAACCAAGATGGCAACTGGAATAACCCTCATATATACTGTAAATATATTTGTATATCTATGTAAGTTGTTATATTTATTATAAACAGATGGCTTAATTAAATATTATAATTAGTTCGAAAGAATGAATTTTTTTTATCGGTGTTTATGGCGTTCCTGACAGAAGCGCTCGTAAATTATGATATACAGTGGTAGGTTTGTCTCGGTTCTAATGTCCCGTTACCGAGTTATTACACGCCACACCCATTTCAAACGTACAGACGGGTGTTAGTCAGTAGTTACAAGTATATAGATTAAAGAAAAAGCAACTTACTTCATTTGTTTCACGATAGTGCTCTTGCCCGATTCACCGGCACCTGTAATATAAAATTGGAATTATCTACGAATAACCAAAAATCTACAGGTGTTTGAAGATAGGCTTACCTAATAATAGTAATTTTATATCCTTTGCCGCTTGAAGACCATCTTCTTTAAGGTTCTTCTCTATCTGTTTGCTTCGTTCTAGAGCCTCTCTCTCTTCGGCACTCATTGCACACCCCATCTTTAAGGGGTTCGGCTCCAAGTAAGACGATAAAGAAACGGAGATATACACACAAACACACACACACACACACACTACACAACACACAACGACGTAAACTAACTGTAAAAATATCCTTCAAGGCAACCTCGTCCAGGATGGTTGCGTTATTTCCTCACTTTTTGTCGACAAACACCACACGTCAAAGGTTTGGGAGCAGAACCTCCACGGTACTGATCGTGGAAGGTGGCGAGCGATCAGCCAATGACAATCGACACAGTTGCTACGTTCTGCATCGTGCATATCTGACGTCACATCCGCCATTTCCTAGAGTTCAAAGGGGACAAATTTTCGCCGGGTCCTAACATGGTTTAAACGAAACCGATTAAGGATCTTGCGCTTTTATTTCTTAGCAAATTATTCATTAAATACCTTTAAAGTATTATGGGGGGGATAGGAACGAGTACAAGTTAAATGGACGTCTTTTATGTGGGTTAATGACCTTATTGATTATGAGAATTAATATTAAAATCGTGACGGAGTTCCTAAAGGTTAAGATTTTAAGAAGTTAACATGGAAGAGACGTAATGAATAAAATTTATGCAAATATTCTATTTAGAAATGAATTTGTTTTAAAATATAAATTAAATCTTGCATTTTTTAAGATTTTATAATAAAAGCAAGTCAAGTCAAACATTCATGTAGCAAAGAAGATAAATTTATTTATTTTCTGTACTTTTATTATTTATAAATTTTCTTTTTCATTATAAATATTTCCACCTTGTCCCATTTCCATGCAATTATTTCAGGTTCGTAAAAATGACTTTTATATATCACTTGGAAATAAAGGATTTTCCGATTAAGCCACGACGAATTTCGGTTTATAAAATTTTTGGCAATTTCTATTGTTCATTCTAACGAAAAAATTGATCATTATCTAATGAAATTTAAATGTATTTTTTCACAATATAGACAGATTCAAAGGCGAATTCGTGTTATATAAATTATATGGACTATATTATCGTCATTTTCATTATTTATTAATTTTAGGTTATCTCAAAAAAGATCTAGGACGCTATAAATTAAATACGGGATTATCGATAAAGATATGATATGACCTACGACATTATTATTTTTCGACTTTCACTACAAACACAATGTTTGAGGATTTGATACATCATCTTAATAATAAAAAAAATATGACTGCAAAAGGATTGATATAACGTAATCAATAGTAATTGTCCGTCGATTGCATTCATAAATATAAGTTAAACAGGTTTAACAGCAATACAGTGAGAGTATTAATAATTGTAGCAACCGATGCGATAAAACTATTGATAACACTGATGCAAGATTTAAAAAATTAGGTAAAACTATAAATCAAGTCTGTTTATTTACTTCTGAATTAAATGATAATTTTTAGTTATTTTTTAAGAGTTGTAAGGTTATATTTTAAGATTCTTTTATGCGAGTAAAATTTTAAGGGCCCTCTTAAAGCGATTAAGAGTGAAAGATCTTAAAAATCGTATCGCATCAGTTACAGAAGCAATTATGTCATTAGTTTGACAAAGCAATCATTATAGCCATTTAACGTTTTTGATTAGAGATTAAAAAAAAAAAGTTAAAATAATGTCCTGTTATTTCAATAGAGCATCTTACAAAGATCGATGCTGTGAGCCAGACAGGAGCCAAGGGTTATTGAACAGTTGGAAGGAGAGAAGAGGCGATGGAGCAGAAAATGAAATTATTTTTTTTTTCTTTAAACTTCAGATTTATGTTGAGAAGAGGAAATGTATAAAATCCATGAAATCTGGATCGTGTGTAGGATTATCATCAAGTTATTTTTATTTGATAGTGTAGATAACAATAAGAATGAAATTTCACTTAGGTATATACTGTACTACATGTTTATGAAATAATTAAAAATTTACATTTGTAATTTTTTTAAAAATTAAATTAGTAATGCATGGAAAATGGAATTTTGCAATTAAAAATGAACGTTTTATTTGTTGTAGAATTAATTTAATGATATGAAAAGGAAAGTTAAAAAAATGTTTTTAGTTATTAATAATGCTGTAGTAAATTTTCCTAATGAAGTTAAACAGCTACATATTATATAATTAAATCTGTATAAATACGTTTAAAAATACCACATAAATACATAATTTATAATTAAGAAAAACATGACGACAAAATGCAAAAATGACCTACAATTTATTTTGATATTTTGGTGTGCTTTTCACAATTTTGTAAAGATCTATTTTTAAAATTATAAAGCATATATTTTGGAGTATATTAAATTATTAAAAATAATGGTAGCTAAATATGCAAATCAATTTTTTTCTTGGAAGGAAAAAAAAAAAAAACTAAAATTCTTACATGTTAAAATAAAAGTTTTACTTGAGAATTTATCTGTTATTGTATATTTGCAAATAACTTACAAGTAAACAGATAATTTAATATTAAATATCTGAATTTCTATCTCATCAATTTGATATGAAATATTCTTCTCAGATATTTTGCATAACAAATAGTTAAGTGAAGAATTCCAACTAAATTCATCATATCATAAATGAATAAAACTTAAATGAATGTGATGTATTCTTGGACTTCAAATATGAAAATCTGACAGCTTTTAATGATAAAAATGACATCTGTCAAATGACCATCATGTTAACTGGCATGTGATTGCTTATGGTTTTTTTTTTTAATAATATAGGGTACAAAATATAATTGTTAGTAATTATAAATAAGAATTTAATAAATTTTAAAAGGATTTTTTTTAAAAGTGATAAATATTACATTGTGTGTAAGTATTAATTGCATCATATAAATACTTAAATTATCAGTAAGTTTGCATAAATTTTCTTTTATTAATAATTAATGACAAAAGATCACTTCTCTAATTTATTAATATTAGATTTAATGGATAATCAGTTTCACTTTCATAATTTTGAATATATTCTGAAAGTTACATTTGATTGTATTGCACAATAAATATTAAAACAATCAACTTTTACAATGAAAATTGTGCTTAGTTACAAATATTGAATTTTTAAAATTTCATTTATAACTTAGTACAATAATTACCTGAGAGTTACAAACATTTTCACTTAAAATATATATGTATTATTAGATTAAAAAAAATGAAAACAAAAAACACAGCATCTCAATGTTTATGATATTAAATAAGATGATTAAATTTATTGGGTTGCTGTAGGTAGGCACATTTTAAGACACTTCACCTGATCACTAGGAATCTAAATGCAATCTGTTAACAATTTACTATAATAACAATAACACACAACAAATAATACTAAATGCATTATAGTGAACTGTAGGGAACTATGGCTAAAAATTGTGTTTAAGTTTGTCTTTTTATCTTTTAACATTGTAAACTGGCAATTTGTAATTTAACAACACCAACTTTTAAGTGATAAATATATGATTCTGCTTAAAACATCAAAAGTATTAGATTAAGTACAGAATGCATTCCTTACAAATAACACATCTTTCTTAACACAGACTTTGTTCATAAGTATGACATACATCTTAAATCATAAAATACCACATTTGAAAAATACATATGTATAAAACTACAAAATAAATTAGTGGACAGGGCCAATATTAATCTTCAGAGAGACTGAGATGAAGTATACAAATGGGAATTACTTCTTTGATCATAGTGGATATACAAAAGTCAATAAATTGCACTACAATGAGATCTATTATCATTTCATTTAAATCTCTTAAGATGGCCCTAATTGAGACGTATAACATTGTGAGCAACCAATAAATAATTGCGCAAAAATTATTAGAATTATAACTTAAATTTTGTTACGTTTTACACCATGTATCTCTAGATTGACATTGCTTTATCTAAGTACAAAATCCAGCAATAAAAATTACAATGTCACTAATTATTTTAGATTGACTACATGTAAAAATTGCACATTTAAAATAATTATATATTCATTTTTTTAATTAAAAGGAATTATATATATATAAATTTTTTTTTATTGGCACTTTTGAACAAGATTTGGCATCTAATTTGAAAAATAACATTCAACAGATCTTGCAAATAATAGATTTAAAATATTTTATATCTAAATATGTATAGCATAATATAAAAATTTAATTATAAATATGTATATATAAGAAAAATTTATTTAACAAAATATATTTATTATGCTAATTAATAAAGAAATTTAATTATGGCTCTATGAAAAATTATAAATCAATTTGAAGTACTTGTGCAATGGTAACTTTGTTTTGTATTGGACATTAGATATATTAATACATTTCTCATTCAAATTTTATTTTGCTATAAAATATGTTACTGTATATATACAATGACTCACCAGTATAATGACATCCAAGAAAACTAAAACTTGATTCTAAGTTTTTCTATGGCACATTAAATTAAATATTATGGGAAAATATTGACTTATCACATAATTCTTACAAGATATAGATTTTATAATAAGTAAAAACAAAACAAAATCCTTCATACATCAACCAGTCAGTCACCCTGCAAAATAATCATTCATTCATGACGCGATTTTTGTTTTTAATAATCACTAACACGGCATTCTTGGTAATGTTTGCATCGTGGGACTCTGACCCTGCATTTCTAATCTTCTAAGATGACAATCGCGACACAGCAAATGATTTTCTAGAGGATAGCAGCGTTTGTCTGGCTCATCTGTTAACTGCATGCCACAATCCTGAAAAAGGTACCATATTTTATGAAATTGTATTAAAAAAAGTTTAAAATTCAAAATTATATTTTTTTCAAATTATATTTTAATTAAATATGAGTTTATTATTAATAGTATTTATAAAGTAAAATTACAATGACCAAATTTATTCAATGATTATAACAGAACACTAGAAATACTGAATTTTTGTGCATATAACCTGCAGTTTGTGCTTAAAAGACAATAGCAAAGTTGAGGCCAAAGTTTTAAACCTGAAAACGTGTACGTCGGATGTTTGGCGCCGCTTTCCTGGAAGCCTAGAAGTTTCATGATGGTGTTTGGAAAGTCAGTGGAATCATGCTCGACATTTCGAATGCCATCGTCAAACTTCTAGGCTTACAGGAAAGTGGCGCCAAACGTTTGATGTACACATTTTCGTGTTTAAAACTTTGGCCTCAACCTCGCTAATTTGAAAGGAGTGTGGGCTATAAAGATTTTAAAATTGCAATTAGACTTGTGCCTATGGAGCAGCTGCTGCTTATTATTGAGATTCAAAACTTTCATTAAAAAAACTAAAAATAATTATATAATAAATTTTTACAATACTCAATTATTTTTCAATAGAATTACATTTTAAATACTTTTAACTTGTTTGGCCTCATTTATAAAATATTTAAATGTGATTAACAGTTCATCGAAAAGTTAATTCTGATAATTTATAATTTTAGAAAACAAAATGAAATAAAAATTAGGTACTTTTCTGTTAATGGGACACCAGAATGAATTTTAATCCAATGCATGATACTGTCATCTGTGTCACTCCAATAAGACTATCATGTTTAACTATGTAGCTCACATAACTATGCTGGCTTCAAGTAGCCCACTTAACTGTTCATGGTGTACATGATGTTATATAGTTTTAGAAGGAGTGGGGTTTTTCACCACTCAGGCACTGAGGTGCTTGCTGTTGCTCATACTGAAGTGCACAACTACACGTGGAGCTTGCTATTGCTTGCCTTGACAACATGGAGCATGGAGAATAGGCAGTGTACTGATATATGTTAAAAACTGACCTTTGGTGGTGAATATCTTGTGAAGGGTTGCATGTACAGGTGTGAAATCTGGAAGTTAAGAACCTAAAATTTCTGAATTATTTCACTCCTATTATAAACAGCTTAATCAACAACATTCCATACCCGGGAAATTGTTGACCCTCGACTGGCAACGATTGTCCCCTAACTGTCAACAAGCTATTATTCCCTCGAAGCAAGTAGATCATCTTGCATGATAGTTTACAGTTAGCATCCGAACTAGTCGTTTATTTAAATTCTAAAGTTCTAAAGAATTCTACAGTTTTAAGTGCCAGTCTACGACAGTCTACAACTCCTTTTACCGGATTCCGTCTATTACGAACTTGTTCAGAGGTATGAATAAATATTTGTAAACTCTCTCTCTCTCCGGACCCCCTTTTTGTATATGAGGGTAGAAGTGTAGTTTTGTTCGTTTCGCTTTTAATAAATCTTGTTTTTGTTATAAAATGGTGTCTTTCTTGACTGTCGGCTTCGCCTTATCGTCGACCCCATCCTTCCTCCTCCTCCACTTGCGTAACCCGTAATGCGCCGTCGACGTAACAGCCATTCTTGACAAGTGAGTCGCCAGAAAGGGAGGTACGAAACCCTCTTACCTCCCCGCGATCTCACACAGGTATGGTTCCTTTTGCTTTTATGAGATGTTGACACTAGACACTGGACTTTTTCACATCCACTTCAAAGACTGTAAAGTACATAAGAACATATGGGCATCAGCCTCTGCTTTCAATCTACATAAATTTCATTCTGAGTTGGCCAAAATATGTTTTAAATAAGCTTGCAAACCTCCCATCTACTGATTCTCCCACGGTTGCTTGTGTGCACTTGTGTTTTCCCTGTTTTTTTTAAATGAATTGATTATTTTGACAGAATATATTCTTATAAATATTTTAATGGTCTCCTCCCTTCTAAATTTTTTCTTTTACAAGTTCCTTCTTTTAATTCTAGAGATTCTGTTTGTTTGTATTCTCCATATGCCTGCCTTAATGTTATACTTAAATCATTTTTCTACAGGTATCAAAAGACTGCTGTAACCATTGAAGATCTATTCTTTCTTGATTACTTTAAATTTAAATCCATTTGTAAAAACTTCTTTATGACTGTATCCTGCATTAAAAAACAAAACTATTTTAACTTTTCTAATTTTTATATGTTTTATACTATTTGTATTTTTAGTCCTTTTTTAATTTTATGGGTTTATTTGTTATTTGTTACTTGGTGGGTCAGCTATCATTGTCACTGTGACAGTACTGTATTTTCTTGAAAGAATAAAAAAAACAAAGAATAAGAAAATAAAGTAGATGTGAAAAAGTCCAGTGTCTATGTCCACTTCACGATGTCTCAAAAAACATAACTTAAAAAAATAATAGACTAATTATAATTCACTTAATTAATATAAGGATATAGTGCAAAGTAGATGCACTATATCATTACTGAGATGGGTAGCACAGAGCAATTGCATGTGTGGAGTCAAGTGTTACACTACAAAAACTATATAGTATTTGTTTTTTACATCTAACAACTCAGGTTTTTTCATTTCTAGATGGTTCTTTCTTAATTCTGACAAGTGCCCACCAGTGGTCAAGTGGATAAAACCATGGAACACTGATAGTTGGTTATGGGTTTGCACATCATCAACAGGCTGGCCACATGGAGTTTTCTGGGTTTTCTTCATATTAATAATACCTATATAGGAGTCAGTTTCCCATAAAAGTCCTCCCAGGAGGAATCTCCCTTGGCAGATCATCCACTTGTCATGTTACAATACCAAATAAACCAAACTAATTCTAATAATTTTTCTGTAAACTTGCTATTTATTTCCCACAGTTTATAGGCATTCTGATAAATGTTCTTAAAATGTATCACTTACATTTTTGAAATTTATGATTAATAATGCCAGGTGTAACAATTATTGCAACAGGTAATTTTATAAATCCAAGTGTAACAAGCGGGCTTTTCATAATCTGTGGTTTAGAGAATTTACTAACTGGATAAAGGATAAATAAGGATGTTTCACATCTATGGAACTGATAGATGATAAAAATATACCAGAAAAAGCATGTTTTAATTTAATTTTGCCAATAATTTGATGCTATATATCTCTGATCTTATCTCGGATGCAGTAAAGATCAAAGGACAACACTTCTTTAAACCAACATTCCAAACAGTATAAATATAATCTCATTTTACTCAAAATTCTATTTATGTCAAAATTCAACTGTAAAAGTATTATGAAGATCTACAAGAAATTACAAAAGACTATTTACATTACTCTTTTATAATTATATTCTAATGTTCTTATTTCATTTTTGTTCCAATTGCCTGAAGGTGATAATTTAATTATCATAAAAAGTCATAGAATTATATATACGGCTGGAATTACAACAACAGTAACTTACATTAATTTTACATACATTTCCAGCAGCAACAAGATGTGAAATATACAGTGCAAATGGTATTGTTTTTGGTCCTGTTTAGTGGCCAGCTTCAGGCTTGTACTGAAGATTTGTGCTAAAGCTGAATATTCTCAATTTTCTGGAATTTACTTCAAATTTGGTCTTCTATGTCACCAGCTTCAAATGACATCTTACACAGGAACTAAACATTTCACTTATTCCAATATTAATGCCCACACTATTTAACCACATAAATAAAATTGTAATATGAAGTAATGAAATAAACAAAGAAAAACTTTCTACAGATGAATCCTACATTCTACTACATGGCTTCCTTATTACTGCATATTGCAGTAATTCCCAAAGTGCACACTACTGCCCCTTGGTAGTGAGTAAATCTAGGGAGGTTTATTTATATGACATAACGCACCATTTTTGGTTTTTGGAGGACATTATTGTTTATTTATCGCGGTGCGTGGTTGGTGTTTTACTTTAGACATTTTCATCAATGATGTAACTTTTATTCTGTAAAAGTTCATTTTTATGCAGGGCATTAAAGAAAGTTTGCTCCAAACATCTTTTCTGATTAAGGCATTGAGAAAAGTAGACAGAAGGAGCAGGTAATTGGAGGCAGGGTACTGAATGGTGACCATAGGTGAAGGTTGGGATCACTGACAACCTTTTCCTCTCCTCTTTTAAAACAGGTAAGAAGAAGCATTGCATTTAATAGTTTCCAGATGTGGAAAACAATATACAGTAAGGACGCAAAGTGTGTTTCATAGAAAAGTTCTTATCAAATCTGTTGCCATAAAGTGGTACAGAGTAAACTCCTGGGGTTCTGTCCACATTATATGCATCCTTCACATTTGATAGTAATCAAAAGGCAGTTGGACTATGCTTCAATAAAATCAAGGTGTTGGTCTAGGCAGCTATTTTTTTTATACATAGCATTTAAGGTAGGGTGAAAATCCATTATAATCCATCCTCTCATAGCATCTCTTACAACACTTTGTTTTGCTGCATTTCTCTTAGATACTTTAGCAAAGGTTAATAAAGGGACTGCAATTGATAATAGGTATACAACACTAATGTTGCATGTGTGAAGTGCATTTTTTGAAGTTTTTTTGTGTACCTGGTTTTGATTTTGTTACATCATTATTATTTTTAAAAGAGCCCATGTCATATTTTTGATGTGTGATGTATGTTTGATTTTCAATTTGTGTATCTTAATTTTTATTTCTATTTATTTTTGTGCATTATATTTATATTATTCTTAGTTCCTTTAAATGTTTTACTAAATGGAATATTTGTATTTTGACAAAATCTAAACAGAATATCTGTAATATTTTATAAATATAAACATCTAAACCCAACAGTTATACATTAAAGCCAAATTATTACTGATTAAATTGGGCTATGTTACTACTACTATTATTATTTAAATACTAAGTAATTTGGCACCTAACACCTGTCTCTAGTGCCAAATTACTTAGTATTTAATTAATAATGGTATTAGTAACATAGTCTGATATAATTTAGCAATCACTTGGCTGTAATGTTTTACATTAAGTATTTTTATGTATTTATATTATTCTTACATTAAATATTTATCATTTTGTATATTTGGTATGTGACAGGTAATATGAATCATATCATTCAAATGCATGTACTTTTAAATTTGTTTTTGTTCCATTTTTCTATTTAATCTTAAAACCTTTAAACAAGGGTGAAAATGAAGTATCAAACACAAATTCATGTTAATAACAACCACTTGGCTTTTTTCCACCTTTATTTAGTTGATACAGTACACGTTTCGGGCCTTATGTACCGTATCAACTAAATAAAGGTGGAAAAAAGCCAAGTGGTTGTTATTAACACGAATTTGTGTTTGATACTTCGAAGAATAATACAACACGGTTTCACAAAAATCAAAATCAAGGGTGAAAATGTTAATTCAGTTAATAAACTTTTTGTAACTGGATTTAGGTGTCTTGGAAGTTGATTATACTTTGTGCATCCAGTTTTTGCATTGATTAATATTAGGTATTCGTAGGAATAAATAAGGTATAAATTCAAATATTTATATGATTTCTGTAAGACAATATTCAGTAAAACACATTTTATAAAAAACTTTCAATAATCCACTAACATATTATGAAGAACTAATGGAACTTATGTGCTCAGTTAGTGAAATATTCGAGGATACTATAGATTATCACCTATGGAATTTCGGGACTTTCTAAACTGAGGGGACCGAGATGAATTCAATGATACCCTACTTTTGGACTGGAGATAAAAAATACTTTGTGAAACATTTGTTTCATAAAGTGGTACATTCTGTTTTGTTTTCTTGAGCCTAAAGATGGCCCATTAAGTAAATGGCAAATGTTTGCAATTAAATTTTTAAATCACTGTGAACAGTGGTATGTTCTTTCTTTCAGGCAACAATTTGTTCTGTTTATTAAATATCATAGTCCAAATTATACATATTAAATCAAATAACTAAATTATTTAGGAGATATTTTAATGATAAATTTGATTATAGTACTATAAGATTTAGCACTAAAGTTATCTTGTTACCATTCTTTACAAGTGTCATCATCTTGCAAAAAATTTAATTACAATTAATTTCTTACTAAATTAATATGTTGTTCAAAGCTGGAACTTATTCTAACATTAATCAATGTCACACCTTTCTTACGTCTTCCAGCAATGCTTTATTAGGAATGAATTTTTTTACTCATAATAAACCAAATAATCATTGTAATTAAGCAAGCTATTTTTTTGCTACTATTAATAATTAGAAGAATTGCTTGGAGATTTGGGTGGCATAACTGGCAATGCGACTGTATGGTAAGCAAAAATTGTGGTTCAAATCCCACTCTGGACTGATTCTTTTCTTTCAGGCTATTCTAAAATCATTTAATAAATATTAAATTATTATTATAATTATTAATTTTGATAAGAGATGGTACCTAACATCTACCTCTAATATCAAATTACTTAATATCTAATTATTAATAGTAGATACATATACATGTATATATATATACAACTATATTTATATTATACATATAAATGTAGTTATATAAATATTATATTACTTATGGACATCTTTAGGGTCAAGAAAACAAAACAGAATGTTACATAAAACCAGTCATTTTGTATAAGTTTTGTTTTCTTAAGCTTGAAGATGGCCCATTAAGTGGGTTGAAAAAATACATAATATATATATATATATATAACCTGCTTCTGGTTCTACACTTTTGAACTGAATAGTTTACCGAGCATTCCAAACTTGAATGTTCACATAACTTTAATTAGACGTTTGCATGTAAAATTGTAAGTGTGGCCTTGCTATAAGGGGTTGATGAAGAATGATTGCCAGGCAAGCAATAAGGTTTTGCTCTCTTTATTGTTAAATGCAATCCCCTTTGGTTTTAGCACAAAATATCTCCAATACCTCTAAAGTTCTTAATTTGTAGTTATCAAACTCTTTGTATAATTGCTTCTTCTCAACATGATTGGGATGAAGACAAAATTATACAAAGAAAGTTTATAACTAATAAATTATACTATTACTTTTAATATTTTATTAGTATTATACAGTGTACACATTGAAATAAATTAATTTTATCTTAGCATGTATGTTTTATTTTCTTTCAGATATTCACAAATTTAACAAGTATCTATGCCTAGTTTCTTTTATTAGTATTATTATATTTTCCAAAATGCATATTTTTATTTTAATAAAGTAATACAGAATTGTCAAATGGTTCCAAAATATTAGCTATTTAAAAAATTATTTAAATAGCTAAGAAATTTTTATTACAATTTTATATTATTATTAAAAATATTTCAAAAAAACATAATTCTAATTTTACTAATTCTACCAATTTATTAAAAAATTTATGAACTCTAAATATAAAAAATAATCATCTAAGCCAGTGATTCTCAAAGTGGGGGTCGCAAAAAATATTTGGGGGGGGGTCGCTGAAAAATTGATTCTAGATCAATTTTTTTCAAATATTTTATAAATTTACTATGGATTCATGTTTAGAAATAATAGAAATAAAAACTATATAAAATAATTTTTACTTAAATAAATTGCACATATAAATAATAAAAAGGATACAAATATTTAAATACGAGCCTAACCCCCTCCCTCCGGGATGTTTTTCGACACATACTCATTCTTCGGGGGCCCTTTGAAATTTTTAAGTGCAGAAGGGGGGTTGCGATCCAAAAAGTTTGAGAAACACTGATCTAAGCCATATCTTTGTGGTTTATAAAAATTTTTTTCAATCACATTCTAAAATTTAGCATTTATTTAAATAAGATTTTAGTGTTCAAATATATTGTATTAATGTCACTACTTTGTCAATGAACAAATGAACAACAAATTATGCATATAAAATTGACATGTTAGAAAATAAAAGTTAAAATATCTTTCTAGTTGAAAGAACTGACATCTTTCAAATCTATAGATTTTCAATTAAAACACTACTTCTATATTATTTTTAAATTCAGTCAAAAATATCAAAGTTCAGTAAATGTCAATGAAATATCAGATATGTTAAAATTACACACAATATATTAGTTTATCAGCAATCTTAGATGTGAGAACTATTATTTTATTAACTCATTATTTTATATAGTTATGTATTAAATTTGGTAATTTCCTACTTTTATTTAAGAGTAAAATACATTTTATTATTATGATTGATTTTATTATTGATTATAATATCCATTACTATATTTTAGTAAAAAAATAATTTATGTTGTGCAATTAATTGATGATAATCAGAAAGATTGTAAATTATTTAGTCTTTGAAAATATAGTATTAATATCTCTATTATAATCTTTATAATTAGTTAAGGAAGTTTAAATTTAATTAAAAGTAGTTATAGCATTAATATTAAATTTTAAATTTAGGAATTTAATAAAAAATTATATATACATATATATAAATTTATACTGTTTTAACTAAAATTTCTTTATTATTTATTTCCTTTAACCTTTTTTAAAAGTCACCAATTCTACTTTTATATTTATAAAACACTATTGGAATACACGATGCAGATATATACTGCCCAAAGGCAACAGGCTCTAACTCCAAAATATTTGAAAATCAAGTTGTAAACTTATCATCATGCTTAATTAGTATCCTACATTGATACCACTATACATGTGAAAAACATTCTGTAATTATTAGAGCATTTTTCATGCAAAGTATTGGAAGGTATCAATGCAGGATACTAATTAAGCATGATGATAAGTTTGCAACTTGATTTTCAACTTTTTGGAGATAGAGCATTTTGCATTTGGACAGTACATATGATACAAATTTACTCCATGTTTTGAATGTCCTTGCATAAAGTATCAATGCTGTTTACTTTTGAAAACTTGTAAAGTATCATTGGCCAGCTTTAGCATTTTTTCCTGTTCAGCATCTTTCTCTTCATTAGTGTCCAAATTTTCTGTAACCATCAAGTTCCTCACATTTGTGGGTTCTGTAGCTGTCTGGTGCAGTATGTTCTCAGTGTTTTCTGCCATCATTTCTTAAACCCCTCACCAACTATCTGCTTTCCCATCTTTTATATTATTATATCAGATTATTATTATTATTGTGTGGAATTCTGCATATACTACATAAATGTGACATAAACTTTGACATATATGATTTGGTAGAAGGCATTGTTGCTGTAATGTGGTAACTTCAGCACCAAGCAAAATAGTTGGTTATGTCAAAAATTGGAGATAACAGAAAGTACATTTTTTGCAAGTACTGTACTGTAATAAAAATATTGTAAAAGCAATTGTGAATATACAAAATGCTTTGCAAATAATCACGTGTTTGATCACAACTTATTTAAATAAGATTTTAGTGTTCAAATATATTCTATTAATGTCAATACTTTGTCAATCAATAAATGAACAAAAAATAATACATATAAAATTGACATAAAAGTTAAAATATCTTTCTATTGATAGTTGAAAGATTTGACATCTTTCAAATCTATAGATTTCCAATAAAAATGTTAAATTACAAATAAGAAAAAGCATGAATATATAAAGTTACTTGTATTGTGATACTATACAGCATATGAAGTTAAGGATATCTCTATATGACTTATAATACAGTTTCAATTTGAAGATTCAATTTAAATAATTTATTATATATGGTTTATATGTTTATCATAATATATCATTTCTATCAACAATAGTCAAATATTTCTGTTCATTGTCATCATTCTTCATTCTGCAGATAATTTTTCTTTTCTGCAGAAACTGGTACAGAGATGATAAATAAAAATAATATAAATGCAACTTTTAACTATATCATTTGTAATTGAATTTTGGTTAATGACTTTTGACAAATTTATTAATAATTATTACTTGTTTCTTAATTTCATTAATGTTTGTAAATGAATTTATGAAATTTTTTTCTCAAAGATAATCAGTTTTATGTAAAAATAAATATTCAGTTGATGATGGTTTATATTTAATATAATTTTTTATTAATATACCGAATTCATTGCCCATAGATTAATGATTCCCACTAGTTTATTCAACATGATTTTGATGTTATTTTCAATATTTTAAATATGTAACTATTTTTATCATAAAATTTAACTTTCTCTTCAAATTTTTTCTTATTCTTATTTATGAAACTGATCATATTGCTAAAAGTTGTTATTTTTTTCTGATTTTAATGGAAATATTTATATTATTTGTATAATTTATCTATTTTTATATTATCCAAGAATATAATAGAACATTTTAAATCATATTAAATAAGTGTTACTCTTCTGCTCTTTTTGTTTCTTCTATGTTTTTAATAATTTCAAATTTCTCTGGAGTCTATGAAATAATTTTATCTGAAATTTGCTAATGATGAGTGATTAGTAATATCAATAAATGATACTGCAGGATTTTAACTGGCCTATGGTATTGCTATATAATTATAAAAATGTTAAATAACTTGGACTAAAAATAAATAGCTAAGCCACCATACTGTGTTAAATTAATAATTAGAAGTAAATAAATTAATTTAGAATATTCTGAAACAAAAAATTGATTTGGAGTAGGACTAAAACCTATAATTCCAGCTTACCATGCAGATTTGTTGTCAATTGTTACCTAGATGTCTGCATGCACTTCACTTCCAGACCAAATTAATTAAAATATACAAGGTCACTCATCACACCGATTAGGAACAATTATACATCTGGCCCTCCATGGCACTCAGCTGACTTATGCAAAGTATTCTAAATTAAATTGGTCTGGGAGCAAAGATCAAACAAAGTTCTAGGCAGCATAATTCAGAATACATCTTTATGGTAAGCAAGAGTTGCAGGTTTGAGTCCTACATCAGATCAATCAGAAAAAGATTGATCCAGAATATTCTATATTAATTTATTTATTTCTAATTAAATTTAACAGAAGATAGTGACTTAACTGCCTACTTTTAGTCCAAATTATGTAATATCTTTATATTTAATTAGCCATATTGAAATCTGGTGGTATTATTTATTTATTACTATACGTTGGGCTTGGTTTATATGTAATTATATTATTAATATACTAATATAGTAAATCAAGTCTAATATCATTTAGAAACATTATATCTTTTATTAAAACAGATTCAATTTATATAAATATCATTTTGTAAATCTTTTGAAAAATTGAATAAATAAATAAATAAATAAATAAATAAATATATTATATATATTTTTATAAAGCTTATACTTTGAATAATTTAAGTTAATTATAGAATTCAAGAACAGTACAAAATTATTTTAATTAATTTTAAAAAACATTAATAATTATACCTCACAAACATAACAGTCAATATGAAAGTCTTTGTCCATTGACACTACACGAACTGTTTCATCAGTTCCCTGAAAACAAAGAAATGATATAAAATCTTGTTCAAATTATAGAAAATCTTTTTTATTAGCAAGGTTGAGGCCGAAGTTTTAAATGTGAAAACGTGTACGTTGAACATTCAGCGCTGCTTTCCTGTAAGCCTAGAAGTTTGACAATGGCATTTGGAAAGTCATTGGAATCATGCTCGACATTCCAAATGCCATTGTCAAATTTTTAGCCTTATAGGAAAGCGGCGCCGAACGTCCAACATACACGTTTTCACGTTTAAAACTTTGGCCTCAACCTCACTATTAACTAAAAAAATTATTTCAAAAATTTTATATTTTGTAATATAAAAAATTAGCTATATAGCTTATATGATTAATTTTTAATATGAGTAAAGATTTACATCCTTTTGTAATAGAATAAAAATTAATTTATTTCATGCTTTGATTAAACATATTAATAAATTTACTAGATTACATAGTAAATTCAGCAAAATTAAGGTAAAAAAAAATTAATTATATGAATTTGACACTAGAATAAACATGAAAAAAATTAAATAAATAAATTTTTAAAGATAGCAAGAAAAATAATAGTTTAGAAGAGATTTAAAACTGTAAGCTTTATGTACTAAACCAACATTTAGCTAGCAAAAACTAGTAAACATTACTGATAATAAATTTCACATAATTTAAATTTAATCTTTTTTCAAACAAATCAGAATTCTGATTAGCTTATAACTAGTGGTGGGGTTCAGCAGAATCAGCTGAATCCCACCACTAGACTTCAATTTTCTTTTTTGTAGAAATTTTTGAGGCCCTAAACTACAGCTTACATAGCTTACTTGTAAATCCAGCCCTGAATGTATTCACTGTCTTATGCCATTAAAAACAACTTGTTAATAAGTTTTTAAATATAAAAAATTAAACCAACTTCTCGCACAATCCCTGGGAAGGATAAATCAACACACTAAAAACCTTTTTTATATCCCAGTATGAATAGCTTTAGATAAAAACTAACGTTTTTGGTTGAAAATGTTAGTTTTTATCTAAAGCTATTCATACTGGGATATAAAAAAGGTTCTTAGTGTGTTGATATAAAAAATGAAATGCTCTTTATATAGTATTATGTAATTTTACAATTTAAGCAGGGATTATACAATGAGATCCATAGTTTGGGAATGTTGAGGTAGGAGGAAGGAGATATAAAATGCCTCCCATAGGAATAACATTGTCTTATCTTGGCATCGTTTAAGAATTAACATCATGTGGTTCCAGACTCTTTGGCCAGTTCTCTAGTATACCTGTTATTTCATATGTCTTCCTGACATTTCTGGATATCTGTCTGGAGCATTCTAGTAGTAGTTCTAATATAATTGATTATTGCCCTCCTCTGGAGATGGTTTTGTAAAGGTAAGGCATATACCCCAATTTTTCCAGCAAGTCAACTTTATCTCTGTCATTACATAAAAGCCTATTTCAGGTAGGTTGGAGCCAGTGGGACGATAAACCTGAATTTTCTGAATGCATGTATGATAGCTAACAACAGCAACCCTAAGTATAGTATTGCAGGCTGATAAGATAAGGTCCTTTTTGTGTTCAGAAGGAATAGTGGAAAGTGCTCTTTTTACGTGGCTAACAAGGTATTTGAATTCTGCAGGTGTATAGCCTGCATTAAATATTGTAACCGATAATAACTGCAACTCATTGTCAAATGCTGCCTGACTAGAGAAGAGAAAGGGATGTATCATTACCGGCTAAATTCCGGTGGGTTCGAATTTTCACATATGTAAGTGGTTGATGAAATTATATGGGACAAGGCATTGAATTTATGGAACACAGAAAACAATTTCATGTGGTAATCTGTATATATGTAGATCCAAGAAAAATATTTTAGCATTAACCTCATAATGTATGGTTAATGAAATAGAGAACAACATTTCTATAAATATTAATAATTCTTCCTCTGAGCTCTCCCAAATAATTAAGACATCATCTACATAACATAGATAAGGGAGAGGGTATTGCATAGCAAGTGAAAATTAAAAATTTTTGTTTCAATGTTCAGCTAGTGTGGCAGAGAGAGGTGAGCCCATTGGTATGCCTTGCTTTTGAATGTAGATGTTGTCATCAAAATGAATAATTATTTTCAGTAATGAATAGCTGCACTTCATACAAATCAAATACTTGTGGAGGCAAGTGACTCTTCCTTAATAAGCATGGTGTTCACTAGCACAACAGCTTTAAACTGCAGTACCAAAAGATACAATGATACTACATTGATTTTGTAAAAGCAATATGCTTGCATGGGGAGTGGTGCAAGAGTGGCAATAAGAGTTGATCTTGCTTCAAATACAGAAGTTATCACAAAATGTGACATACAAAGGGAGGGAACTAAGTCTTTTAGCAAGCACCTTCTCCAATTAATATGTTGGATATGAGTGTTTGTTGACCAGAAGTTGTAAAAGACATGTAGGTTAATGTGTTTTGATCTAAGAATAGCCTGGAACACACCACATTTTTAGGAGGAGAAAGCAGTCTCGTTAAGGAAGATAGAACACCCAGTAATGCCATCACCTTTTATGCTCTTCTTAGAACTGTCAGTGTTGCATCTTCATTTAGTAGGACCAATCCAGATTATAGATGGAAGTCATTATTCTTACTCATCACATACTTCTGTTCTTTGTCCAAGGTCAACAACTCAGATCCATATTATTCAGAAAATGTCTGATACACCAACTATTTTTAAATGTCACAGGCATATATGGGGGCCTTTGGGCAGCAATTTTTGTGAATTCTGAAAGTTCCAATACAGATTGCAGTTTGGCCTGTTGAGTAAGTGATATGGTTGCCATGATGAAAGAGATTAGTTGTCTGTAGTCTCTCCTTGGAGCTGGGATGAATTTTGACCCATGCTGAAGAATATGATAAACTGTGTTTGGAACTGCAGTGTTTGCATAGTTGTAGTACGGAACTGCCTCTGGAATTTTATGAATATGCAGGAAATATTGTAGCAAGCATATGAATTTTCTGTTTAGCTTTCTTTTTGTGTGGAACAATGCTCTGTGAGTGATGGAGTGAATCTTTTCCAATTGAATATACAGAATCATTGGCTCACATACTTTGTAAAGCACAAATCAGCAACATACATTTTTGTTCAGCATCAACAATTGATCTTCTTTTGTCTCTAATTAGTTTGGCGAAGAGTTTCCATTCTACCTGTGGCAGCATGGATCATATACAAAATAGAAACAAATTATATTTGAGTGAAATACATTTAGGAATGACTCCATATTTTTGGCACTGTAGCAGGAACCAGAGTTGTGCCTATTGTTTTAGCCACTGTTCATTGAGTTTTAGCAGTGTAAAGAAATTCTTCCTCACAGTCACTTAAAAAAAAAACATGTTGATATGACAGCCATCATAATACAATCTAACAAAATTGCTTTGAATGAAGTTAAAAACAAGTAAGCACTATTACAGCCATCTTACAGAAAAACTAAACAACTTTTTTGGTCAATCCCATAGATATACTTATTTACTATATTTATTTATTATATTCAAAGAACAGAAGCATTCTTTAAATACATACACAAATACAGATACATAAAAATATACTTCTATAATCTTATAACTAGGTTCTTTAAAATTACAAAAATCAATACATACTTCTACAGGAGTTATTGCTTTTCCACAAGCTGCACATTTTGGAGCAAACATCCTAAAATTAAATGAAAATTTCAAATATTTAAAATTTTCATAAATAATTTTAATAAACATTATCTTTGTATTAAAAATCAATAATATACTTGTGATAATCATTGACACAATAAACTTTATTATCCATGTCAATTGTGAAAGGTACACCATCAAGACATTCATTGCACATGCAACAGCGAAAGCAACCTGGATGGTATGATTTACCCATTGCTTGTAATATCTGAGAAGAAAAAAATTATTAATTAATCATTTAATATTTATTTTATTGTTTCAGTTTATTTTTAAAAATATTTAAAGTTTTCCAAATTTCTCTGTGATACAATTACAATTTATGATTCAAATTTTTTCCAACATATTTATATAAACTTTTTAAATTATTGTAATTTCCTGTGTGAATAAAGTCAATTTGACTATGCAAAAATGAGTATGGATTATCTTTTGATTTTAAATTACAGTCATGAACTTAAGTTTAGCCAAAGAAGAAGCTGTTAAGAGGATGTATAAAAATTTTAAAAAATCTTTTATGTGCCATACATATTCATCTGGCTTTATGTGATTTTTCAGAAACCACTAAAAACACATATACCTATCCTTAATCTTGGTATGACAACTTGGTAATGGTCAATCTAATAATACCAACTCAGTAACTGTCAACTTAGCAATAGTCAACTTGGCAACAAAAATTATTTTGAAGATTACAACAGAATATTTTTAATTCAACACCATTAAGAGCAGAGATAAACTTTTTCAAGCTTAGATGTTCAGACATTAGTAGTTTTGTATCTTTTTATTCAATGATAATTTCAGTCACATTTATAAAAATGAATTTTATTAATTTATCAAGTTATTTTACTAGAGTGCAAGAAATAATATTAATATTTATTGCACTACTGCAATACAAATTTACAACAGAAATTTACAAAAAAATATTTTATATATCTTTGAATCATTGCAAATTCTGCAGTTGAAAGGAACGAACAAAGTGGGAATGTTCATATTTCAACGTTGTCTTGACCAATGCTTGCATAAATCTTAACACTTAAAATTTCACTTTTATATTTCAATTTTACTCTACTTAAATTTTTACATATTTTATTCCTCTTTCTATTACTCCATACTAAGTAGCCTGAAAGTTTAATTAATGTTAATTTGCTTAAAATTAAAATTTTAAAAAATTTTTTAAAAGCAAGCAAATTTAGAAAACAAAAATAAATGAAATTACTAAAAAAATTTAAATAAATTTAAATTTGATTTTCTTTCATGTGAAACGACACTAAAACAATTTCTAAAGTTAGTTAAGTTGCAAAATAAAAAAGAGTTGCAATTAATTAAAAAGATTGTAATTAAGGGTTTAAAAGATGCAGGCAAAATTAAATAGACAATAATAAATAAATAATTATTAAAAATATTACAAAAACTAAAACTAAATCTGTATATCTGTATCTAACTAAAGGTTATTATTCAAAAATCAAATTTAAAGAATAGTTGCTAAGGGAGCAAACGAATAGCATCTCTTCAACTCCAAGTCTAAGTCTGTGTCAAAAGTGAAATCTTCGTGTCTCCTATCCCTACACAAAGACCTTTCTTCCCCTTTGTTAATCCTTTCCATGAATTCATGCAGAGTCCACAGAGGAAGTTAATGGGTGGTCCTTTCGAGGAATGAATTGTAGATGCCACATGCGACCCAGTGTGACCTACTTACATGCTGCTTCTTTTTACATTGTTGGTTTCAGTTTTGGTGGGGAGAGAACATTTTGCTTATAATATAGACACAGATGAAGATGGCCTTGGAAAGGCTAAAATTATTTTGAAACTAATAAGTGTCAACTGAAGATTAAGATTAGTACTTGGAATTCACATGTATTGTAATTTTAATATTAAAAATTACAATACATGTGAAAAATTAAAAAAACTACATTAGGAACAATTACTAATTTAGTTTTATTTTAGTTAGTTATGTAGAAATAAATCTATAGCATAAAATATAAACACACCAAAGTTTTTATTAATAACTGTTAAAAATATCAATATGTTAAGAGATATCAATATTTTAATATATTTTACTCATTTTACTAAAATTACACTGAGAGTAATTAAATATCAAATTATTTAGAACACTATTACATAATATATTAATATTCATCGTCATAGAAAGTTTAACAACATAAAAATAATACAATACAAATTAGCAATACAAAAAGAGAACAATTTCTCTGTTATGGGGGAAATAATACAAGTGGTTCGTAGGATTACAAATTAGCAAATCTAAAGTACAAAGATACAAAGATAAGTCATAAACACTATAAACAACAATTTTGTGATTGCATACATAATGTTTCATCTATGAATACAATAACAATCATTAATTTTGATGTTTCAAATAGTACTTTTCGGAGATTTTAACAAAATAATTGTATATTTTGTAAAGATTCATTTTACTGAGATTATTTAAATTAAGTTGGAAGTCAAGTAATGAATTATAATTGCATATTTGAGTATTTTATAATAGTCACGCAAGCTATGAAGTTCTTGACAATTGTGAATTAGATGATATAATGAAAATTCTTCAGAATTACATAAAGGGCAATAAGATCTTGCTAAATCAATATAAATATTATTAATAAAAAGAGTATATTTATTTAAATGGAGTTGAATTATTAATCGTTTTACATTTAAACTAACTAGTTGTGACATATAAGGTTGTGAAGACGGAATTTGTAATAAATCAATATACCATGGGTGATAAGTACTTTGGTATAGTGAATTTTGATCTTTGTTTATTGCCTGGGAAATTATGGAGTTTATTAAAAGTGAATATCCAAATTTCCAATCATTAATGTTATCTTTAAATAATGACTCCGATATACCAAAACTATTTAGGATTTGGCTTAATTTGTAATGCCATAGATGCTTAAATTTCTGATTTTTACTTTGATTAATATTTTGTTGGTGTAAATATATTATAGTATTATCATTTTTAAATTTGATTCTGTAGTAAAATTTTATTAAACGTTTCAGTAAGAACGGGAAGAACCAAATTCGGTTTACTTCATGCCACAAAGCATATCCTGGAATAGTTCTTTCCAGATGAAATAATCTGTGTAAATAATAGACGTGAAGATATTCCAATTTATAAATATAATCTAAATTCCATATTGGACTTGCATAATATATTATGGGTATGATAGTTGAGTTAAATAGTTTAATATGAATTTTCAAATTAGTAGTTTTCAACTTGGAACATACAAATAGTAGATTATCTATGGCTTGCTTTGCTTTGATTTTTATTTTATTAAAATGTGCTTTAAAGGATAGGTTCCAATCAAATTTGACTCCCAAATAGTCTATTTCATTTACAGTTTGTAAAAGAGTATTTTCATGATATATTTTAGTGTTATTTTCAGATATTTTGCAATTATTACGGAATATTATGACTTTCGTTTTGGTCGAATTTATTGTTAAATATAGTGATTGAAGAAATTTATTAAGTTGATTAATTTTCCTTTGTAATGAAATCTTTGTTGGAGCCAGAAGCACAAGATCATCCGCAAAAAGAATATAATGAAAGATTCTATTTCCTATTTCAATTCCATCAGTTGATTCGGTAAAAAGGCGATCAATACCTATGAGATAGAAGTTGAATAAATAAGGAGAGAGAGGATCACCTTGAAGAATTCCACGGGATAAAGTTAAAGTTTGGAGATATTATTGCCTTGTTTTATCTTGATATTATAGTTTGAGTATAGTTTAAGAATTGCTGAAGTAAATCGGGAACTTGCACCACAGGATTTCAGATTATGCACCAACAGAGGAACGTATATTGAGTCAAATGCTTTTTGTATATCAATGAAGGAAGCATATATTTTCCTATGTTTTTTTAATAGATAAAGTTGAACTATCATTAATAAGGTAAAAATTGCAAATTCAGTTCCTTTATTTACAGTAAATGCATATTGAAATTCGGCTTCTAATTCCATAGTTTTAGTCCATAGCTTAAATTTGTTTGCAAGGAGTGAGGTAAAAATAATATATTAATATTTAAAAATATATATAATTAAATAATTCATTTTTATTTTAATGTGACTATAATTTGAAATAACATGCATATGTAAATAATTGTGTACAAGAAAGAAACAAAACAATGCAAAGCAAGAGAATAAAAAAAAATCCAATGAGATTTTTCATCATTTTGTTGCATGTGACACAGATACAGCAATGCAAAGTTACAAAATTTTTAAAATTTATTGTAAAGATATAAATCATTCAAAATATAAAATACTGATTTACTATATAAATTTATTAAAAAGTATATCATAACTGTATTTTATGTATAAAATTTGCATAGTTTAATAGCACTTTTAATTTAAAAAGTTGACATTATGTAATCACTTGCCAAAAATTCATCAGTCCTAATAATGATCTTTCAAAATTTTTACTTGTTTTTACAGAATACAATTCAAACTAAAGATTCAGCAAAAAATTTTTAACATTTTCTGTAATATTTCAAGAAATTATTAATTTTTAAAGTAAAATAATTTAAAATGAAGTAATTTTTGATTAAAGGGAGACAAATAATTAATTTTTTAATTAAAAAATTTTACACAATTGTTTGAAAGCAAAGAAACCTTCTAAAAAGATAAAAATTTTACAGGTGGAAATAATTAGAAGCCAGATGTTCACTCTTGTTTTACAACTCAGAAATCTTTCTCTGTTTTATTTACTTTTAGAATGGGCATGACACAGATCCTATTTTTGGTAAATGGAAAAAAGTCCTATTTTATTTAAATACCATAGACAAACAAAGTAATTTAAAAAATTTTTTTGAAACATTAACTGACAATGCATGACTTACTGGAATTTGGGAGATAGGAAAATATTATCCTATGTACACATATCAAATTTGATTTTTACATAAATCATTTCTCATTATAATAACTATTGAAATGAAATAAACATGTAGAGTGGAATGTTGATATAACAAAATTAAGGGGACCATCAAAATTCATTATACTGAAATACAGTCAAAAATGCAAGGATAAAAGAAATTTATTAATGATTTTAAAAAAAAAAAAAAAAAATTGCTTACATTTTGTTGCAAAAAGTTTTTTAAAATGCAATTTACCTATTAGTATTTATATGGAATCAAATTTCACATTTTCAGAATGTAACAAGCAATTATTTTCTGCTAAAAGAAGTCTAATTTTTGTGTTGTTTCTTTAATCAAAGTTTTTTAAAAAAATCCATTACTGTGACAGCATTCCAGTAGGAAGTCAGGCATAGCTTTTTGTTTAATTTCTTTTTGCATGTTATCTAATATTTTATTTTCTTCCAAATAAAACTGCTTTCATTTTTTGTTTTTCTCTATTTTTTCTTATAAACTTAAAAAAAAAATAAACTGTAGAGTAATAGCATCAAAACAAAACCATTAAAATTAGTGTTGCCAGTTAAACCAGACATTAAAATTAATTATGATAAAAAACACACGTTTAACAATCCAGCAAATAAAATTTACTAAAATAAAAACATTTTCGATTGTTTTAACGGTTTAATAAAATTAAAATTAATTATGCCAGACTGTTTAACATAATATTCATCATTTACTAATAATTAATGATTTATGCATTTATGAGACAATTCTTTTGTAATGGACTGAATTTTTATTATGTTAAACTGAAATTTCATTATAATGGTATTTGTTAAACTGAAACATTTTTGCACAAAGCTGAATAGGAAATTGGCAAGGGATTCAAGATATATTCATTGTTCTGACATTTCACTGTATTACCACATTCATAAATATTTTATAAAAATGGTAAAAATTATTTAATTTTCATTTTTTTAATAATTTTGTCACTGAAGTTAATTTAAAATCATAAAATAATATAAAGGAAAACATATTTTGGTAAACTAAAACAAATATTGCACCTCTATGTAAATTATAAAAAAACACGGATAAATTTTTAATTTTAAAAATTAGTTAAATAGTCATGTGTTAACATGTCCTTTACAGAAACTTACAATACAACTCTCTAACTTTATATGCAACTTCAAATTTGACATGTACTTAGTTGAAAAACTTTTTTAAAATGTTTTTTGTATGACAGAATTACCATCAGTTCTATACATTCTTCTGAAACTGATATTATCCTTAGGAAAAAAATCATCAACAATTAACCTTTCTATCAAAAAATAATGCAGAAACAGGACCAAGAATGTACAGTACATAAATGTGTGTGAGATGAAAGCGGAGTCTGGAAATTTTTCTTTGGAATTCATAATCGGTCCTACCTATATAAAATTAGTTACTTTTACTGACAGAAAATAAATTTTTTAAGACTGCTTTTTATCAATAAAGAAACATTCTTCATATCTCATTTGTTCAAAATAAAATTGCTAATTGAGCCTGCTAAGAAGCAAAAAGGACCCACTCTACCCTTGGGTTCCATACAAGCTCTTCACTGCCCTATGTATGTACATGTACAGTGTTTATGTTGTGACTTTTTTCTAAATTCCTATTTTTTGTCTCCCATTACAGCAATAAACTATTCTTCAACTGACTTTCAAATAGGACACTTTAACTTCAAAACAATCATCATAATTAATCAGTCTAATTAAGTGCCAATTGGGAGTGATGGAGTCATCCCCAGTTGACATCATGAGTAACTGTGGATGGTTATATCAATAATTAAATATGTCTGGAAGTGAAGAATCACTCGAGGTCTGGATAACATAACTGGCAACACATTTGCACAGTAAACGGGAGTGGCGGGTTCAAGTCCTGCTCCAGGCCAATTCTTTTCTTCCAGAATATTCTAAATTAATTAGCAAATATTATAATTATTAAATTTAATAACAGATGGTGCCTAACACTTACTTCTAGAACCAAATTACTTAATTAGTTAATTATTAATAATAGCACTTAATTAGCTCAATTAAAAACAATAACCTTAATATTCAAATAATAATAAGTCGAAAAAGTTATTATTAAATAATTTATTGCTGGAAATATTAAGGTTTTTGTTTTTAATAGTTTATTTTTCCAGTAGCTATTTTGTTAGCTCAATTAATTACAGCAATTGTTTGATTTATTATTAATACATTGGGCTTAGTGATGTTTGTTTATATATACTGTATATACTATACTGGTACACTTTAACTTTAATCTAGTAGCTAATTGAAGTCAGTAGATGCAATTTAACACTTCAGATGGCTAGTTGTATGTTTATATATGTTTAATGTTTTGGATCGAATTACATCAAATAAGTAATAATACAATTTTTAAAATTAACTAACAGTATTTTACATGTTTAGAAATGAGAAAAATGAATAAAAGATAAATTTTTTGATGCAATGTCCATATTTTCCACAATTTCAATTAGATCAGAAAATGGGGTCTAATAGACCCCATGTGACTACTGGACACAATAGAAACCACAAGACTCCCTGAAAGTTAACCACATAAAGGAAATCCTCATTAGTTCAAAATTCAAGGGACAAAATAATTGTGACTTCAAATTATCTGAGATTTACATATTTCTGTACAATATGCCAAATGACATAAACTGATGTAATTTATTAAGTAAATGAAATACAGCTACATATATAAAATGCTACTTTCGTTAATTAATAATAATAATAATAATAATAACAGAAATAAACTGCAGGTAAACAGCACATACAGCACATCTGGTGAGAACAATACATGTTGTCAGATAAGTTTTATAAAATGTAAAGCAGAATTCTCAAAATGTAGCTCAAATCATTTTTAAATCAGTCCAAAAAAGTAAGTCATCCAAATCTAGTAGCCTTAGATGTCTCAATCTGCTACTTGTAGCCCAATGTTGCAACCCTAAAATCTAGCTATATTTTATGAGGTAAGAGAAAAAGAGTAGTCCTTGGTAAGGTGACTCCCAAAAATGTGTTACTATAAAAACAAATACATATTGACCAGATTAGAGTTGTTCATGATCTATTGTTCTCTTATAGTTTGGAAGCATGTGAATTTCGATCTAAACATGTGAGTTAACATATGCATATCACAGTTCAGACTGAATTTTCACTTTGAATTTCAAAGTAGCCATATTTCAAACTAACCAAATTCCTTAACATGTAAATCTCTACATATCTGACTGGGAAAAACAGTACAGTTACAAACCAATGGGATTTCAAACTATCCGACTTTGAATAAACAAGGATCTCCTGTATTAATTTGCTGGAGAGTTAATGAAAAGATTTAGGAGTAATATCTAATGCATGGAATCATAGAATAAACTAATGGAAAATAGAAATTTATAAATGCAGAAAAATCTATGATTAGTCTGAGGTCCAAAATATTTACCAAGTTATAACTTTAATTTTCAACCTTATTGTTTTATTAACTTGCATAACAAAATCCACAGAACATTACTCATTATCCATAGAAACTGTACCCAGAACATCTGTTAATAGATTTCTGTTAAAATTTTCTTTAACTCATTCCAACAACAACACATGCTATTGGAAGAAGAAAACTTCATCCCAAATTTGGACTGTCCAGGAAGCAATACTGGACAAAAATCAGTGAAACACTTTGGTCCATGTGAGTGGACATTATGAAAGCTGTGTGGAACTCAATGCAGTTGCCAACTCTGTAATCTCATCATCCACTGAATCCAGAAGTAATGTCCTTTCGTAGTAATGGTAATTGTTCAATCATGTAAATTTTTGTAATAAAGTATTATTTGTAAACTCTCTCACTGGGACAAAACACCTACACCAGCATATCTCAAATTAAACACATTTATATTAACATTTTCATCTGTTTATAAGAGACATCTTCAGGTATATATAATGCAGAATAATACAGACAAATTAAAATCAAACAAGCTTTTACAAACAAATTTATCCATTTTGTTCAGCATTATATATACCCAACATGGCTGGGCATTCCCACTCGACGGATAGCATTGGAAATTGATTAATAAAAATTTTTTAAATAACTTATATATAAAGTAAATAAAACCAAATTGTAAAGAACACTTCAAACTTATATTTTACTCATAGTTTTGATATTTGTATAATTTTGTGTCTTATTTTAGTTTTCTCTTAGGCGCACAACATTCTTTCTATAAAAATCAATATGTTAGCCAGTTGTTGCTATCATCTTCTTCGCTTTAACAACTTTTCAATCTGCGAGAGTAAATCTTTTCTTTTCTCAGCTACAACTTGATTTGCAGAATATTACCCTACTTTCTCCTAATTTTCACTTATAATTATCAAGGAGCTTAGATTTCAACATTATCAAAAATACATAATTTTTATCTCATTTGCTTGAAAAGTAATAAAGAAAAGTATTTTACATAAATAATAAAATATTTAATACCTAAATTCAGTTTGATATGCATGCTTAAGTTAAGATGAAGCCATATATCAGAGTAAAATTTCTTAATAAAATGATATTTTGATGTGCTTTGTTAACTTGGAGAGTTCTAAATTGATAAAAAAATATCTGTTTTCACATTAAAAAAATTATCTTTAAAACAGTAAGACTAAAAATCTATTTTTATAATTTTACATGTATGTTTCTAATATTTAAAAATCCTTACCATTTCCATGATCAAGTGACCACAAGCAGCACATTTTTCAGCAGTTTGTTGAAAACCAGAATACTAAAAAAAAGGTTCAAAATTAATGTTTGTTAAGTTTAATTTAGTTAAAACATTAATCATAAGAGAAATCAAAAATTTTAATAATTTTTGGATCTGTGGTAAACCAATATTTCAGTCATATTTTTATGACAATATATCTATGCATACATATATGTAATCATTTGAAATATATAATTTATTTGTAAATTTTGAAACTCAAACAAGCAATTATTTATTGTGACATCATCACAATGTCGGGCTGCAATTTTTAATCTTTAATTTATTTAATTTAAAATATATGCTCTCCATCTCAAGTTAGTACTGTAGTGTACTGTACCTCTGTACACCATACTTTTCCTTTAACAATAGAGTCGTGCCAGTCATCTATTAACTGCTTTCAGGGGAAGTTTTGAATTGAAATAATGTGACTTCTGGTTTGCATGAGAAGTTTGTATATAGTTAACCGGAGACTCCTGTCCCCTAAGGTTTCCATATCTGGTCTCGGATTTCATCTATCTAACTCCATTCTTGAGATTAAGGAAAGACATACAGATGGACAGTGACAGTGGAAATTTATAGATCTAATAAAAATTGTACAAAATAAACTATTACTGTATGTGTCAATGTGATATTGAATAATTTTTAATATATATAAATTATTTAATGATATGGAAATGAAATTTAAATTAGGAAATGATATACAGGGTGGGCCAGCGAAAACGAAACGGCAGAGTGTTCGTGTTCGTCCAAGCAAAGCGCTCGGACAGGTCGATTTTACTCTCGAGGGGACATCTTTTGCAATAAAGTTTTTGCGATTCTGAATATTAACTAAACAGACATTTTTTTCGAAATAAATGTTTGTTTAGTTAATACAAAATAAATGAGTTTTTAAAATTTTTTGTCGTCTGTTTTATTCAGAATCGCAAAAACTTTATTGCAAAAGATGTCCCCTCGAGAGTAAAATCGACCTGTCCGAGCGCTTTGTTTGGACGAACACGAACACTCTGCCGTTTCGTTTTCGCTGGCCCACCCTGTATATATATATATATATATATAATATATATATCATTTCTAAATTTTAGTTAGTTAATTAATTTTTAATATATGCAATGCTAATTTTTCTTTTAGTGACTTTAAAGCATTCACCAAACAACAATCTCCATTAAAATTGGACAATCATAATTATCCTAAATTACTAAGCAATTAATGCTTTATCATCATGATCTTGATATATCATCATGTCTAAACTGTTTCATTTTTCCTAATGAAACATTAACTCAGTATAATATAGGATCGTAGTACTTATTGACAAACATTAACTCTTTTATTTCTAATTATTTGGTGAAAAAAATCTTGTTATTAATTATTTTAGGATATCAGTTCTATAACATATGGTATTTGAATTAAATTCATTTATTTATTTATTTATTCTATTATTTAAAAGTTACACCAAAAAACTGAATGAGATTATTATAAAAACACTCCAAAAACAAATAATCCAGAAAAAAGAAATTAATTTATTAGAATAACAAACATTTTCAACTATTTAACAGTCATCATCAGGTTTATAATAGTTGAAAATGTTTGTTCTTCTAATAAATTAATTTCTTCTTGTTGGATTATTGTTTTTTTGAATGTTTTTATTCTGTTATTTAGTTTATAAAATGAAAACAATTGCAGAAATTGTAACTAATCAACTCTTGATTACCACTTATTCCACACTAGCTAATATTTCCTGTGTAAGTAATAGCTGTTTACAGAATAATATTTTTTCTTTGAAATGGATGAATGTAAATCCATCTACTTGATTGAAATGTTAATTAAATACAGTATTCATTTAACTGATTAAAAATGATCAAATATGTCATAAATGAAAGAAAATTTATTTATAGATGTTCATATTATATATTAGAATTCTTATGAATGGAAACAATATACAGTAAATTAGGTATTTTATTATAAGTATAAACTTTATGTTTAAGACTATTGCTCTGTTATTCATTATTAATTGACTACATTAATTTTGGTTAAATATGAAATTATACATATAAGTTATTAGTTTTTAATAACAAATCAAACTTTTTTGTCTAGCATAAAAGAATTTATTGAATAATATATTAGGTATATAAATAAAGTTGTTTAAGAGTTCAGATAGTTATCAAATGAAATAGAATAAGAGTTATTCTAAAAAAGATCATTTGAATATATGTAATTTGTACACATATGAATAAATTGTATATAATATGCAAATAAATTGCAAATGATTATGATAATTCATATCATTTGAAATCATTTAAGTAATCTTGAAATTTTTTCACATTTTTAAAATCTTAATGTATAATTTCAGTTGTCACGAATTATACATACAGTATCAATTCATGTCAATTGAAATCATATACATAAAAAAAAGGGAACTATAAAGTGTAACTACAATTCTAAATTAAAAAATTAATATACTAGACTCTTGCTAATCCAGCTGTTCATTTCACAGAGGCATGCCAGATTTGCAAGTGCTGAATTACTGAGAGTGTATAGGCCAAAGCATATCTAAAGGAAATAAATGATCTGTCACCCTTTGATACTGATTCTTTTTGGAAGCTGGAGGGCAAATAACACAGTACACTGACATGTAATACTTTAGACCAGTGTTTTTCAATCTTTTTCTCATTGTTAACCAATAATTATATGCAACTACAAGTTATCCTTATTTATTTCATTTATATATGCTTATTTAGAGTTACTATATGTAACAAAGTACATACAGTAATTCTAAATTACTATTTAAATGTCATCCATAATCAACTATAGCAACATTGATACCATAGCATGTAAGAATACAGGTGATACCACTGTCCATAAATTATATAAAGTAACCTGTATATAATTCTGAAATTTGTTACCTTTTAAAAAGCATCTACAAATTTCTATTTGTTAATTTTGCAATGAGCTGAATTTATTACCTTCTTTGAATGCTTGCTTAATAAGTCAAGATTAATTTATAATTTTATAATATGCTCAAGAATATTTTGTTTATTCATTACTTCATGTATAATAGTGTCTGCTTATGATGAAGCTGTATGGATCATTGAAACTGATTCATTATACTGGATAAAAAATAAAACAGTCTAATTTTGAAAAACTAGAGTTTAATGTCTCAAAAATAAAATGTAGCAATTATTACATAGAAAGTTGCCAGTTAAAACATCAATATAAATGTGCATGGTTACTTAAAAAGCTCTGTTATTTTTGTTTGTTGATTTTTGATATGTACAGTACATAGCATTCTGTAATATACATTTCCACCTCAGCAAAAGTATTTAAAATATTTTGTGGAGTATTATGCATTTGTAAAAACTATTGAATAACAATAATGTTTTGAAAAAACTTCAAAAATTGGCATTATTGGAACGTTGACACTGTCTGCATATGTTGTATTGTCATCTTCATCCTCATTAATTTCATTATTTTTGGAAGACACTAAAGCTAAATAATCATCATTGGTCAAAAGTTCCCTACTAATAACACTGTTATCAACCTTGACATATTCTTCAAAATCATAGTCAGAAAATGCATCCAGTAACTGCAGAGGAAGCACATCTTAAACACCTTTTGTTTCATTATTTGTAAGTTTACTTTTCAAAAATTCATTGAACAAAATGTCATCATCTAAATCAAACCTCTTCTCCATTAGTTTGTAGAAAGCCAGCATGACAAAATCAATTTACTATTGTTTGCATTGCTACGTTTTGCTATGCCATATGGACAAAGTTTATTGCATCAAGAAGATTTATAGAAAATGATTCTTCACTATTATGTATAAAAGTTACCATTTTTGAAAAAAAAATTTGCACATAGCTGCTCTTTAAGCTGTGTATAACCCCTTGATCTAAAGGCTGTACACCAGTGCAATGCAATATAAATTCTTGATGTTGGGATGTATGGGCAGTTATCAGTCAACAATAAAATTTTTTGTTTCTTTCTTCTCAGTTTTTCATCCTATTCTTGCAGTTTGCCACAGAAAATGTCAGAGGTCTTTTGTTAGATTTGTAGTTTACTAGTAGCTGTCGATTTTTGAAACATCTTGATTTTTTGATTTACCATTACTAACAATTTTCTCTCTTCCATTCTCACAAGATTTGCTGCTAGTAGAATGGCAATTCTTTCTTTAGATAACTTTCCTCATGCACTGCTTTCTCCTTTTAATTTTAGCATCCTATTTGGTGTAAACTTATAAAAAAAGACTTGTTTCATCTGTGCTAAAGATATCACAATCTTGGAAATTTTCTCTAATTTTTGGCCATTTATTTTGCAACCAGTCTTCTACCACATATATGTTTATTGCAGCTGCTTCTCCAACAATTTTTTGACTTCCACTACTGTCTTTTTTTTTAAATCTCTCAATCCAACTTCTACTGCATTTAAATGCAGTACTCTTTTCCAACTTGCTTCCTAATTCTTCCTCTTTTGACTGCAAAATAACATCACTAATTGTCGTGTTTTTAAATCTCTGTTGAGAAAACCATTTTAACAATACTTGATCTAATTCCTCATGTGCTGATTTTCTAAGCTTTTTAGCATTCGAAACTTGTAAGTATTTTGTCTTTTTCCTTCCAAATGGTAACAATTGTTGATTTAGTTATACAGTAGACCCCCTATAACACTGTACTTAAGTTCTGTATTATATGAATTCTGTGTTGTGAGTCACTTAAATACACAAGCCAATCACAGACTGGCATGTGTGCAGTTTAAGGGCTACGGCTGTTTGAAAGATTTTCTTCCATAAAATTAACCAATTCTAGACTAATTTGACTCAACATTTCCAAAACACGTATAATTTTTTGGGAATAATCCATATAAACTACGCTATAAACAAAAAATTGTAGGATTACTTACTGAGTGTGCACCATTCGACAATGCCATTGCTTACGCTTGTTTTCGTCACAGAGCAGCTCATCAAATGGCAGGCACGTGTTTCCTGATAAGTTATTTTTCTGTGGAAAATTCGCTGAACTATGGACACATCATTAATAAAAATATAATTTTTATGGCTGTTGAATAATAAATGGATTTTAGTAGGTCTGCTGCTCATTTAAACTCAACAGTTTGTAGAATATCCGCTATTGGTCCAGATTCGACCAATCCTGTCACAACACGAGTCGGCAATAATGTTTTACTGTGTTATATGAGTCTCTTTTAGCATGTTATATGAACACAATTGCAATTTTTTCACCGTGTTATACAAATCTGTGTTATATGAACCTGTGTTGTAGGGGGGGTCTACTGTATTCATTTCTTTACATAATTTGCTTTGCTCATTCACACTGCTTTCCAAACTTTTAATAATTTCATATTTAGACTGTAACATAAATGACTTATGTTTCTGTTTACACTGATTAGGGCCTAGAATCATCATATTTCAGAATTACGGAGTACTGTATGCACATTACTCCGTAATTCTGACTTAGCAAATGGCGAGAGTTGATATGCCTCAAGATTATGTGCAGTTATTCATTATTCAGTATATTGTTATTCTTTATAACCAATGTCAGTAAATGGAATTTTTCTAACTAATAACAGCATAAATTTTAAATTTTTTGGTGGTTTGATTTTGAAATTCAAATCTGAAATACTGTACCTACAGTTGAAATTTTCTACCCAATGAAAAGCATACTTTCAATTTCCAAATGTTAAATGGGTAGAAAATTGAACAAAATCATTTAACTGTTAATAACAGATGAGAAATAATATTTAAAATTTAAATTTCAACACTAACAAATGATAATTCTTGACAGTGTAAATTTTTAAGTTCATTATTAATGGGCCAGTAGATGAACCTCAGAAAATACCTTAGTGAAGTAAGAAAACTGATAGAGAGAGTATAAAAATTTAACTTAAATTTATCTTTGTATACTAGTACATTTATCAATTAACAGGACTTATTATACTGGAAAATTATGGATGCTGATATTTAGTCTTACAGATCAGAAATAATATTTTTTATTTAGTAAGACTAAATATCAGCATCCATAATTTTCCAGTATAATAAGTCCTGTTAATTGATAAATGTACTAGTATACAAAGATAAATTTAAGTTATGATAAAGGACACAAAGGCATAATAATTGTAATTTAATATAAAAATTTAAATTTGTAATGAAAAATTAGCTAAATAAATGTGTGCATTGAAGTTAGTTAATTAAAATCAAAAATACCCAAATTAAGCAACATTTCCCATATTAAGTCATTCTTACCTTCTGTTTAACTCTTTCATGACACTCCCATTAAGTTACAAGAAAAAAAATGTATTTAAAAACCATAGTAATAACTTGAGAGTAATTTCTGTATGTATAATCTGTTATAAGCAATAACTTTTATTTTTTAAATCCAAATATTGTTTACTATATACAGGTTTGTTGTAACTGAAAACAAATAACATTGCTCTTATGGGTGTTTCAATTGTACTTTTAAAATTGGTTCATTATAGCCAAGAGTTCATTATAAGTGAACACTACTGTATTTTTCTGTAAAGTTTTATCTAAGTAATATAATATTTTAATTTAAGAAAACTGCAAATATAATTTTTAACTGATGCTTTCTCTTAATTCTTTTTCAGGACTTTTCTGAAGAATTTTTAACATTTTTATATCAATATTAGATAAAATACTCAGACATAAAAAACTGGCACACATAAACTGGAACTATATACTAAACCAACAAAATTCACACCTAAATGCTAATTCCAGCATTAAAGTTACTTGTTCATTTACTGCTGGAATTAGCATTTAGATGTGAATTTTGTTGGTTTAGATCAGTATTTCTCAACAGGGACAATATCACCCCCAGATGGGTGATTTTTCCAGGTTGGGGGTGATTAGTAACAGTTTATATTTTGGGGGGCGAAAAACAATTTTCTGGGGTGATATAGTAAAACATTATATTAAGAATAATTAGATATTTTATTCATTGTATCGTACAATAATTAAACAAATAGCATTCATATAATCCTTCTTCCTTCCACTTTTAACCCTTTTTGTACCGTCCAAACAAAGAAATCAGTTACAATTAACACAAAAAAGTGATTTGCGATTACTTTTGACAAATTTTGAACCAAAGATAAACAAATTGGCTCAACTTCATCAGCCTCAAGGTTTGCACTAACAATAATTTTTCTGTATACTTAAACATTTTATATTCAATAAAAAGTGTTAGATTTTATTATATTTGTTAAATTTGTTAACACTTATGTTTTTTAATTTGTTAATTATATTAAAATCTAATACGTATTCTGAGTAAATAAATGTTTAATTATTTACAAAGTATATAATTATCAAATAAACTAATAAACCCAACAAAATTTTTTTTGAAGTGAAGGGGGCGATACTACGTAACGATTTTATTGAAGGGGCGATACTACGTAATGGTTTTATTGAAGGGGGCGACGATTCGGTAGAGGTTGAGAAATACTGGTTTAGATGAAATATATTATGAATATTTGGATTTCAATCTTTCAAAATAGAAATAGAAAGTAAAAAAAATTAATATGATTAATAAACAAACATTTAAATTCTTTTTGATTATTAAATATATATTTTTAATTTCAACTCTATTATAAGGAGACAAAGGGTTTTTCCAACTTATTTTTGATTTGCCAGATCCACAATGGAGACAGAAATTAGTGAGAAATGAAGCTCAAAGAATCCAAGTCAATCCATCCCTAAAAATTTCTAAACTAACCTGGGGCCGTATTCTGGTCACGTTCTCTGATCTCTCGTCTCTCACAAGCCGATCACTGATTGGCTAATCCAAATGATTAGCCAATCAGCGACCAGCTTGTGAAAGACGAGAGATTAGAGATGGTGACCAGAATACGGTCCCTGGATTCAAACTCAATCTTCTAGAACAAGGCACATTACAAACTGCACTAATAATAAAATGTATTTTACTTTCTTTCATTTTCTTCATCTTTCATCTATTTCAAAATATGTCCAACAAGAAACTGGTTTTCTCTTCTCAATATAAATAACATGACAAACTTCAGCTCAGGCATTGATTAGCATTATGTAAATATGTATCAAAATATTTATTGCTGAAATTTACATTAGAAATCAAAATTATAACACTATCAAACTATTCTAAATCAATTAAACAACAAAAATTGTATAAAATAAAATATAAATTTCCAGTTTTAATTAAGAAAAAATACTCAAGGGTTTTGTTGAATTTATCAAAGATATGTGATATTAGCTGGTTTAAATTAATACAGTTTACAATATCCTAAAAATATTTGTCCTCAACATCAAATTTGAATACTAGATTAAAATCAAATATATTTAATACAATTTAGCAACATACATATGATTATAATTCTATTCATTTATATATAAAAATTAACAGGTTATAATAATTTATATCTTTCAATGAATTTAGTATTTTGAATAAACTGATTCAATTCAATTTCAGAAATTTGCATATCTTATCATTTTTAATGTTTATTAAAAACTTCAAGAGAATTTATTGTCTTTAAAAAATAATTTAATGAGTATTTCACTGCAACTATCTAGCATAAAATAATCAAGTTCAGTATATACAACATTTGAAATTTGATTCTATTGGCAAAATTTTAAAATTTTTTACAATTGTTTGTCTGATATATTAGTAAAAAATTTATCTTAACATTTAAAAAATACTTCATACTATACAAAAAGATACTGTTAAAACTAATAGTAAATTTAAATTATTTTATAACTAAGAGTAAATTTTAACTAAATTATTACTTCAAATGTAGAAAATTTCAAATTTTGGTGTGTTAGAATGCATAAATTGAAGAAAAAAAAGCAATAAAAACATGATAAAACTTAATTTTCAAAAGTTTTTAATATATGCAATTCAAAAATTAAGTTTATTGCTTTTGTTTCATCAATTTATCTTCATTATAACATACCAAAATTTGAATTTTCTAACATTTGATACACTCAATTAGTGTATGCCTCTATTCAAATCCTTGTCTTAGCTAATTATTATTTGTAAAAAAATGTATTGTCAGATCTGAGTTTCATTTACAATATTTATCTGTTGATTATTCTATATTAATGCATTTTTCTACATACTATTTATCATCTTTTAATGATTTATGAAAACTCATTATGATAATTAATAAAAATTTTCATTACACAATTTCTTAATATGGAATATAATAAATCCTTAATCATCAAGTATATATGTATACATACACATAAAACAGTTAATAATTAAAATTATTAATTAACTTAAACTTTAAAATTTAAATTATTAATAAATATAATAAATTTTTTACTAATATTTATAGATGACCTTTTTTTACTGTAAAAGAAGTTTGCATGTTTTATTTTTTGCTATTTATGGGTTTTTATATTTTCAGTAAATAGTAGTATAATAGTTATTATTTCTATATATATATATATATATTATATTTCTATATATATATATATATATATATATAACACACACACACACACCACACACACACACACACACACACACACTCATTATTTATTAATTCATGAAGAAATGAATTCTATCTCTTGAAACAATCTACTGTATATAAATAAAAAGAAATCAATTAATTAAATGAAACTAAATTTTTTTTTTGTTAGATAACAGTATTAAAATGTCAATTGGCTGTTGGCTATGAACCAAAATAAGATATAAATTAACAAATTTTCAATTGCAGTACTTGGTGTAATTAAAATGCCAATCCTTATTTCTGTTTGTAATGTTGAACAATGAACAATCATTTATTTTCTGTAGTTTGCAAGGACTAGTTCATATGAAATATACAAAAAGATGCTATTCACCACCTTGATTATATAAAAACATATTCAAGGTGGATTGGATTCCTTGTCATCTTTGTCTATTCAAAGAACAGTCATTTTAGAATTTTTGTAATATTCTAGGAATTATATTAAAGAAATATTTTTGCAGAGAATAATAACTATTGAAATAATAATATTCGGCAATAACTTTAAAATTATACAGAAATAAAAAAAAATAAGAAAAACAAATGCTTGGATATTCTATTTTATGATCAGAAATGTGATTATTGTATTCATGTTATAATAAAATTTGAGATTGGATCAATGTTGAAAGTGAAGAAAAATTTCAGAGAAAATAATAATAATAATAATTTAAAAAATAAAAATGAAAAATTATAATATTATGTTTAATATTTTGAACAATACAGTAAGAAATATTGAATCATAAGAAGTTATTTTGTCATGCTGAAAACATTTTAATGAAATATTTACATTTCTTTGAATAGTTTGTATTTTATCCACTTGCCTCATACTCAATAAACTAATTTATTGATAATATTAATGTGATTTATGCTATTTTATAAATTCAAGTTTTGTATTTGTATGATTTAATTCTGTATTCTTAGTTAATTACTATTGTACTTATTGTCCATGTTGATGTTTGTTGATTAGATTAATTTTCATTTATGATATTTCTGAAATTCTAAAATTGAGATCTTTCCCTGATAATATTTATCTTCTTATTAAACTAGATTTTTTTAAAAAAGATTGTTGATTTTCATTTCTTATAAATTTTATGTTTTTAGATTTAAAAAATTATTCAAATCAATTAATCCAATATTTGTTAAAATATGTTCAAGTTTTTCATAATTAATCTTTTTATCAAAATCTCCCTTGTTAAATTGAAGCAAAAATAAAAAAATTTTAAATAGACCCATGTTGTAATCCCATGTATTTTCTATATGTGGCAAACTTTCTCTTGTAGAAAAGAACAAACTTTTTAAAACAAAATGTAATTATCATACTTTAATTTATTCTGCCAAAGAAAACAGAACCAGCACATGACCTGATACAGCAATTTTATTTTATTTTCCAATAATGATATGCATTCTGAGTATCTTTACTCCTTTTCAGTTATCCATTTCTTAATATAGTTACACATATCACTTTCATAAAGAAGTTTAATATCCAAACCAAGCATCTTAATAAAACTCCATTTAATAAAACTCCATTTACCATTTCTTACAATATTGTCCACAGTAAATATTGTAAGAAATGGTAAATCAGTTTTATTAAGATGCTTGGTTTGGATATTAAACTTCTTTATGAGAAATGTCATTGAAAATGATGTGTGTAACTATATTAAGAAATGGATAACTGAGAAGGAGTAAAGATACTCAGAATGCATATCATCATTGGAAAAATAAAATAAAATTGTTGTATCAGGTCATGTGCTGGTTCTGTTTTCTTTGTAAAAATAAATTAAAGAACACAATACAACTTGAACCTCACACCAAATATCACATAAAAAGAAAGTAAAAATATACACTGAATGCAGCATTAATAGTTTTTTTTTAAATTTTTGCTAGTACTTTCAATGTACTTTTCCTCAAGATGATGAACATAAGTACATTGAAAGTACTAGTGAAAATAAAAAACTGTTAACACTGCACTTGATGTATATTTTTACTTTCTTTTTAAATTAAAGATTAATAAAAGCACAGTTCTCTAAACTTAAAGGTAAAAATGGTAATTATTATATCTTAAATTTATAGACATATGTGATTAGATAGATAACTCAATTCAACTATTTATCTGACAATGAATTTTAAGCAGAATTCTTAAATAAAAGATTGCTATTTTTTTTTAACTATATAGCTTTTCTTATATACAGTAAAGGCTCCATATTCAGCAAAACTGCCATGATTAGAGAAAGAAAAAATACATTGAAAAAATAAAGTGGGGGATTCAAAAGAATAGATTATATATTTATATATATACATATTAGAGAAAAACATTTTTATACAAAACAAATTTTTCAGAATATTAGCAGTTGTTTACCATCATCATTTGCAATTTTTCATTTTCTTTACTTCAAACCAGAAGATAAAAATAATTATGATTTGCATATACCAGTTTGTCCTTACAAAACTTCCAATTTTCATGTTTTGAATATTCTTATGTGACTAATACAGAGATTTAAGGTTTTTTTTCCTTCTAATTTTTCAAGACAATCTTCACAATTTTTACTCCTCAAAAAAACTTCTACATTTCTAATCTCTCTTTCTCAATGAATCTTAAGATAGATTCAGTTTTGATGAAAGCACAAGTAACCATAGCTGTTGATTCTTCTTCCTGCAAACAATCTACTGATTTAATTTTGTCTTCAACAGACATCACTTTCTTTGGTATTTTTGCTACTTTGCTACTAATGGCTTTTACTAGAATGATAATGTTAAAATGTAAAGATAAAAAAAAACAACTAAATAAAATCCATATATAAACATAATGTTAACATTCACGATGAGTAGGCATATAAAACATGATATTTACTATCTGCATAAATGCATATACTGTAATAATTCAAAAAATTATGATATAATATTCTAATAGTCAAATAAATTGCAGTGAAATACATTTGAGATTACAACATTAAAAGTTATTTATTTGCCTTTTTATCCATTTTTGCATTATTTTTGTTAACCCTTCTGTATTAATAAGTGAATTTTACCTTCAAAAACTGAAAAATAGTTACAAATACTGAACTGTGAGTATGTAAAATGTAAAGTTTTTACTGTATTTTGTTACATTCAATATAAATAAAAAATTAATATATGAAATGCTATTGAAATTTTTAATTAATTTAATGTTCAAATATCTAAGCACTATTTTACTTTTTATAACTTAGTATTAACGTTTGAATTTCTCTATCCTAATGAAAAAAATGCAACCAAGTTACTATAGTATTTTTATTTAACAATAAAAAAATAACAGAAAACTATTGTATTGATTTTTAAACATTGGTAAATACGTAACTGTTTAGAGCTTTAAAATGGTATTTTAATAGTAATTTTTAATAAGTAAATTTTAAGTGATGAATTTAAAAATCATTATAAAAAAATTCAGTTTTACACATTTTAAAATACAGTATAATTTTTCTTCCCTGTTAAAGAAATTATACACACAAATTTAATTTGAAAACTTTGTTAATACATTTTTAAAACAAAAATTAACTTTATATAAACTATTTATATAAAAACCATTAATTAAAAATTCATTATGAACTTTTTAAAGATACTTTTAATTAAACAAGATAATATTTAAATAATAATGTCCTTTTTTAAATAAATCAGTTAAATTTTCTCATTTGTGATAATTCAATGGAATAATCTCATTTGTATTAATTATAAGAACATAATTATTAAATTTTTGATAATTTTTTTAATATTCAAGAAATCAATTAAATTTCATAAGCTGAATTTATTTAGTAAAAATAACTACACATTAAATTATGCATTGAATAAAGCCTATTACACTATGATATTCTATTAATCAATAGTGTCAATAAATAAGTAAATGAACAATAAATACTGTAGTATTAAAAATTTAAATTTACTAAACACTGCAATTAATGATGAAATATTGTATTAATTAAATATAATTTAATTAATAGTTGTCCCTTTTCATAATGAACATCTCTGAATTTACTTTCTATTATGAAAGAGATAATTTAACATTAATTGAATGATTAAATAATGGATGAAAAATTTTGGATAAAGTGGAATAAAAATTATCTATTCCTTAGGGATAGATAATTTGAAAAATGCATTTACCTATTTACAATTGAAAAGAATCAAATATCAATTTTAACTTATTAACTTAAAATATTACTGGCATTAGATGTCAGTAATTTTACAGACAATCTAGTGTTACTGAAGAAAAAAATATATTAAATTTATTCTTCCTAATAAATTTAATATATTTTTTCTTCGGTAACACTAGATTGTTTGTAGAATAATTATATCAAATCTAAAAATTAAATGTTTAGAGTAATAAGTTTAATATTATATTTCACTTAACACAACCAAACTCTCATAGTCACCTGTTCTTAAAAACTGCTTCTTCAGCAGGGCTATCACAAGTTGGCATGCAGGACATGCACTGCATAAAAGTGTCATCAAGTAGAACTAAAAGCCAGTCCTAATTAAATGCCTGATTTGAATTATGAAATGATAAAAAATGAAATAAACATGTTGAAAAAGTAAAATTGCATGCTGAAACAATCCAAGTGTCAATGGTTGCATTATATATTTATATAGATTTATAGTATTTCACAATCAAAAGTATGCAAAATGGCCAGGAAGACATGTTTATTCCTCACCAAATAAAAAATGAGAAATAAACATGTACAGCCTAGTATATAACAATGTTGTCAAATGTTCATATCACCCAAGCCCAATTTTAAAGGAGTTTTGATTGAATTAAAAAAAAAACCAGGAATTTCGAGTATCTTTGTATTAATTTGTAAGGGATGGGGGAAAAAGTACTTGTATTCAAGCTTGAGATACCCTAGTGAAGGCATTGTTCTTCAGTGTTTATTCTCACTATTATAATTACAAATGTATTTTGGATTCCTGTAATCCATCTTCAGGCATATTAACAGTCAATATCAAAATTACAGACATAAAAAAAATCATACTTTAAGAAATATTTCTCTAAAATTATTCATTTAATAGACATCCTCTTTTCATACAACACTTTACACTGACAATATAAACTCTGAAGAAGCAGTTTTTATAAATATTACGTTTCAATTTTAACTAAATTTGAATATTTAAAGAACTGGTTTTTGTGTGGGAAAATAATGTATTACCTAAAAACAAAAAATAAAAATAACCAAATTAAGTTAAAAAGCAGCATTTATTTCATTGAAATAAATGTAATAAATGATTTATTTCATTGGAATAAATCATTTATTACTATTATTTCAAATAAACACAAAAACTTTTTAAAATTTTTAACTTATTAAAAACAAAATCAAGTTTTAAAATATTTTGACAATTTTAATTTGAAATAACATAAGGATTTTATTCCTCTGTTGTATAAATAAAACATAGAAAAAGCATATTGTGAATATTCGAATAATCCAAATAAATTTAATACTACCATTACTACTTCTAACAGGCATCTCACACACACCAAATCAATAATTACAATTTCTGTCAGATTATTTTCTAGCAGCTGCTAATTGTATAAAGTATAATACATCTATTTAGCTATACACATACATTTTTGAATCAATTAATTTTTTGGTTTATTTATCACTTTTGTTTAAATGTTTTGCATAATGGTCAATTTACAAAAGAGTTATCAGCAGATAAAAATGCATTGTCTTCAATGGAAAATACCAAACTATTGAATTCATCCTAAATAAATTAGTTGTTATTATTATTTCAGATATTATATACAGAAAATATTGCAGATAAATACAAAGTTAATTATTATACTGAAATGTTACCACCAAATTTAAGAAAAATTATCAATTATGATTTAACTGAACAGCTGATTTCTGAGATTTATATTTTGGAATATTCTTTGCTAATTAATAAAATATTAGTCAGCATTAACAATCTTATAATGGTAATTAGTTTAGTATTAAATGATTTAAAATGAAAACAAATGAAAACAACATTTTTACAAGCAAATATTGAAAAAAATTGTAATATAGAAATAAAGATTAAAAATTTTAAAAAATTTAATAATTATTATGAAAAATAATAATGATGAAATAAAAATTATTTGAACTGTGTATTTTTATTTAAAAACTTTAAATTTTATGAAAAAGAAAGGAAATTATATTAAAATGTTTTTAACAAAATTAACTAATTTCATTTATTAAAAATTTTATTAGAAACTTAAACTATCATTTATAGATCATTTAAATTATTATATATATATTTATTTATTTTACTAAATCATTTGTTATTTGTAACAATATATATCAAATATTTTTTAGATATGACATTGAAGCATATAATGTTCTATTTTTTTTTAACTACAATTTATATGAATCAGAATTTTATTTCTTCTTTGACATATTCTAAATAATTCTCTCCTTTTTTTATTTCAATACAGTAAATATTACTCATTACTAAAAACTTATAAATATATTATAATAGCATATTCCAATATTTTTGATATAAGATAAAATTCATAACTCTGATGTATCATTTTATAGAAACAATAAAATAGTAATAACTTTCTTTTTTATTTTATTTTTTTAAATCCTACTTTACTTTCAATCTTATATATTGCTTTAAAGAGAATATTTTTTTTCACAATTTAAAAGGAACAACACTAAATAACCTAAATTTTTCATTAAAACTTAAGTTTCATTTCATTCTAATCTTTGAAATCTGAAAATAAGGATTTTTTTGACTTTCTTAATGATTTTTAATGCATTTGAATATGTATTAGACTTTCTGTTGCAAATTTAATATACAGAATGTTTAAGTACATTAGAATGAACATAATACTTCTCAAATATGGCATTTATAATAAAAACCAGTTTTCTTTGTCCTACTTAACAATTTACAAACAAATAAGGTAAAAATAAAATAAGTGAATCTTTTCATTCTTGAAACTTGATTTTAAATGACTTCAAGTTCTTTATAAAATTACAAATTTGTCGGTATTTTAAAAACTAAAAATCTTTTCTAATTAAACCTATGATTAAATCATTAAAAAATTTATTTATGCCTTTCAAAAGAAGGTTAAAAAATTTTCTTGTAATTATTTTATAAAACATATAAATTCGTTTTCATAAAATATAATTTAAAGAAAATAAAAATTTAATTAATTTATTAATTTTAAATTTTTTATAAAATTATAAGAGAAAATTAAAATAGTAATTTATATTTTGATTTTAATTATATAATCTTAAAATTTATATATAATATAATTTGTATTGTTAAAAAACAAAAACAAAAAACAGTTTGATTGTAAAATATATTTAAATAAGTAAAAACTAAATAAATAATGAAAAACAACTCCAAATCCTTTAAAATATAATGAAAAATCTGCTTTATTGGAACTCATTTAAATAACGGTTTGAGTGAATTCCAATAAAGCAAAATTTCCGTTATAAACTTAATAATATATTTTTAATGTTAAAATCATTATATTTAATTTTTTCCTAGAACAATAGTTATTGTAAATAATTATATATTAAAAAAAAATTATTATTTTAATAATAAATTATAAATTATTAATAAATATTGCCATTTTATAAATGACAAATGTAAAAAAATTATATTACTTTTAATGTTACATTCAAGTAAAATAATTTGATTTCATTAAAAATATATAATTAACTATAAATAAATCAATTAAATGTTAATTTAGTCATATGTAACAATTTTAAATGAGGCTAATTTAACATCATTTTTAAAACTTAATTTTTTATCGAGTTTCCTATTTTACCATTAATAATTAAATAAAATTTATGATTAAATTTAAATTTTGATTACATTATTCAGATGTTTTATTATATTTATTATTAAATACAGCAAAAAAACTTATTGCTGTATCTTTAGGAACACACATTTAGTTGAATTAATGAGCCTAAATATCTAAAAATATATATCTAATGTTAATGTATTTTTAGATAAATAAAAGTATCAAATAATAATAACAAATTTAAGCAAGAGTTCTTAGATAAAATTAATAAAAATTACTACTTAGTTTAAAATAATATTTTATATATACAGTATATATTTTTAAAATCTAGTGATTTGCAATTAGCTAAATAACTTTTAAAGTAAAACAAACCTTTTATTTTTTCAATAAAAATATTCTTTTCAAATTATATATATATATATATATCTTTCATAAAAGTAAAAAATCTGAAATTTTAGAGTGATTACAGTTTGACAAAATAAATAATACAATATGTATACTTGACATGAATAATAACTTTATAATATTGTTATCCAATTGTTTATTTTTTCATATAAAGAAAAATACAAGTAAAAGATAATACAATTTATTTTTTTGAAATTAATAAATATAAATATTTTTTATAATATTCTTATTATATTAAATATAATCAATATAAATAATTAATTCTTTCAATTAAAACTTACAAGATAATCTTCTTCACAATATATTTGGCCATTCACATTATAAAAAGCTTTCCCTCGTAATGTTCTCCCTGTAAAATTTTCAAATTCAATTTATTTACATTAATTCACCTGTTAACAAAAAAAATATTTTATTTTAAAGCCTTTATAAATGTTATATTATTATACTATTATATCAAAAACTACAAAAAAAAATATTTTTATAAAAGATTTTATTGATTTTGTAAAAAATATACAAAAATATAATTTCATTGCATCTTTTTTCTAAAATAAATGGATAACATTATTTCATATATACTCTATCTAAAAAGTAAATTTTCTAGGTTTAGATATTCTTAATTCTTCCAAATTGAAAATAAACAAATGACATAATTTTAATATGAGAGAATTAAATAGTTTTAGCTGATTAAAATTGAAAATAACAACATATCGAGTATATTTAAAATTAATACCCGTTTTTACTTATCTTTATCAACTAAGGTTATGTAGAATAATGATTTAAATTGAATCATTAGTAATTTAAACAAATTAAACACAAAAGAAATCTTTTAAAAAATTATTATAATCTTTGATTCAATTGACTAAATATAATTCAAGCAATTTTTTGAATGATCTAAAAACTAACGAATATTAAAAAACTAAAGCCTTTATTTATAGTTGCATTTTGTTTTTGTGATACGTATATATTTCCTATATTTTATAACTGAAATGATAGACAATTTGACAGACACTCACCACAAGAACAACATATAAAACAATTTGTATGATACAGATTTCCCATTGCTTGACATGCTTGTCCTGTTCCTGTTACTTTTTCACCACAGGTATGGCAAATACCTAAAAACATCATTTAAATGAAAGCACTAATGATTTATAAAAATTACAATATAAAAGTTGAATACAAATTATATAGTACAATTTATTATTTTATATTTAAAATAATTAACTATATGGTATTTTATTAAATAAATTTTAATAAGGAGAAAATATTTTGTGAAACAAAAACTTAATATATTCTGCCAATAAATAATACTACGGCTATGTATTAATATTTTGGATGCAGGTAATTTCGAGTATTTCGAAGAAGCGAATGGTCAAACGAGGAAATTTTTTCAACCGAGGACGTTACTCGAATATATTATTTGTGCGTAAATGTAATCTTCATTGAATATAAATCACGTAATCTAAAACACAATTATCAAATATTAAAAATTAGTCGTAAATGAGAACAAAAATTTCTCATTTAAATTCAGTATGATAAGCTTAATTTATAATTCTATGAATTGTTTAAGGAATTACAAACCTAGAAACAAAAAATTAAAACATTGTTGAATATTAAATAAGTACATACATAAACTAGGTCTTTAATTTAAGCTATTTACAATTTAATATTTTTCGATATGTACAGGCGACATTTTTATATATTTATTTATTTATTTTTCAATTCGTGCATAAGATGTCCATAATCACATTTAGGGTGCCATTAAATATCTAATATTTATTCCAGCATCGCATCAAGAATCTCTTCAAGGCGGCTAAAAATAGAAAAAAAAAAGAAATACCCGTTCGATGTACGGAAAACGTTTTCATCAACTTTTGAAAAAAACATAAGAGACGAAAAAAACGTAAAACTGAGATAAATATACTATAAAAATTCGAAAAATACGAACAGCTGCTATAGCGAATGTTTATCATTAATTCATAACAGCATATCCTTTTATAGTCCGATACTGAATTAATCGCATTTATGCATTTTACAATCTCGGTTTGCTTTTGTTTTTTTTGGGGGGGGGCTTTTAACTCTTTTTTTTTCGATTACCCACAAGACAAGAAGATAAGAAATGACATCAAAAAATGTCTTCCGTTCGTTTGGGAAACGATAGTGACAAAAGCAAGACTGTAGTAGACGACGACATCGGCTCCAATATGTCTTAAAAGCTTCGTTTATAAAAGAAAAAAACGTAGCAGTTCCATCAATAAACAGATTCTCGGTTAAAATTGTTATTAAAATTTCCATCTGGAGAAATTTAACGGAGGAAGAAGAACTACATCGTGTCTCCTTCACTTATAATTCGAGCGTGACTAGCACGAAAATCGCTTTTTGTTTGTTTAAAAAGCGAGAAAATACGTCAAATAACGCGAAGTAAGTGACAAAAATGATTTTTTTTCACCTGCAACGCATTAGAAAGCAACACGTTAACTTACCACTCATGACTGTTAATAGACTGCACAGACACAGGTAGAACTCGACGCCCTCGTTTATATCACGTCAGCCAAAAACGACCCCCACTCAACTTTTGCCAGACTCTTCCCTGTACCGTTGCTAAGCAACACCAGCTGTTACACAAACTCCCAACTCGACTAACGTTATAATTCGTATGAATTCCTTTAGTTACAGAAAAACTTTTAACGCAGATTTAAAAAAGAAAGTCCTTACGGTTTTCTGAAATAGAAATATTTTCTCTGACATTATTTGCGCTATGCTAACATACATATAAGTGAGAATTTCCGTGTTCGAATGTAAGGACGAAAAATAAACCCAGTAGAATTGCGATATTTGTTATATTAAATCGATAAAAACAGAAGTCTGATTTAAAATCCTGTAAACATATTTAATAATGCATTAAAAAATCATTTGATCGATACTTTTAGTTATATTCTGGATAATTATATGCTGCAAATACAAGTGCACGGGTGAGCGAATACTCACAGCACTGCAATATTATTTTATTTATTTTAACTTTAGGCAATGATAAAATATTTAGCCTTTTCTGAGTTCACTTTTTGATACGATAACACCAAAACAAAATATGATTTTCGATATTTCTGTATTATTTTGACCATTAAGAATCAATATTTATTATGGGATTATTTATGTAATTTATTAGACATCTTTCTTACCGAAAGCACTAATATTGTTAATGACGAGATAAAGCAATTTGCAATTAACTCACCGAAGAATTCCTCTTCGGGGACAGTATCCATCTCATCTTCCAACTGTTTCATCAAAGCTTCAATTTTCTTTTCTGCTTCGGTGGGTCCTTTAGGACGAGGTGGAGTAACGCTGTAAGGGAAAAGAGTCTTTCCACCCGCCATAGATGGTTTGTAATGATTGACGGATCCAACAAATTCCGAACTGTGGTTAGAACTTTTATCATCCGGCTGACCCGCGATCTTTAACGCATCTTCATCCGCCTCATCTTTTTTTATAGGAACCTGATTGTAAGAATCTGTGCCATTTGTCACAGAAAGTGGAATGTTGGTACCGATATCACCGTTCGCCACATTAGGAAAGACTTTCTCGTTTTGCGGCTTAGCGGTAGAAACTTCGGAATTTAATTCAGAACATTTTATCACAGTATTATCTTTCTCCGGTAGCTTCATCGCTTGCAATTCTTCACTTAAATCGCTTAAATTGGCGTAAATTGGATCGTCGTCGGGATTTCTTGGCGATTGTCCATTATATGCCGGTGCTGCGTATGTATGTATAGTACTCTTGACGGAACGAATAGGATTAGGTAAAGGTGGTTTGGGTTGCAAGTTTTCGTAGATAGGATGTGATTCTTGATTTGGATCTTTATAGGCGCGTGGGACGTAATTAGTTAGGTTCTTCGATAGCGATTCACCGGTTCTAGATCTGCCACTGGCGATTCTAGCCATACCATCACGGGCAATAGCAGCACATGTGAGTTGAACGCCTCCGTAGCGATTAAGGGGTCGAACGACATTATCCACGCTTGACTTCTTCACGTTACTCTTTTCTACTTTACCGTAAACGGATGGGGTTTCACTTTCGACCGCAGATTCGACGTTTCTTTTCGGATCGGATTCCACGCCTTCTAATTTACTATTCACGTACGTGTTAGTAGAACATTTAGGTAGAATTTTTCCGTAAGTTGAATCCATTATACGATTCTCTTCTGCTCTAAGTGCAGCGATGTAGGACCGACTTACATTACCGCTATTGCCGTATTGTCCACTTTGAGATTCCTTAACCGATGTAATATCTTGCGGACGGCGTGCCAAGGTAGAACTGCACGCATCACCCGGCTCGAAGATCCTAAGTGTTTTTAATAAACGACTTGACTCCTTGCCTGGAATATCCATTGCTATTCGATTATCTTGTTCATTTCGTTATAAAATTGCATCCGATCACTGTCAACAGACACCTGTCAAAAGAGTAGTAAAGGTGAGTCACCGCTTTCTCGCGGTAAATGGACGACACTCGCTCGCGTCTATGACGTCATCTAGAAGTGCGGAGAATCTGATCGACAACAGCGGTAATTCGATTCTATTGCGATTATAAACTTATAAAAATATTTCTTAATCGATTTACAATTTTAATTATAGTTAAAAAATCCACAACATGATAATTTTTATGTTAAATTAGAAAAAAAATCAGTTTAAATACATTACTTCAATACGTTTTCTCCAGATGGCAGCACTAATAAAAAATATCGAATACATATGATAACTTTTATCAATTGAATAGTTTTTGTTAAATGATTACGTTTGAATTTTCTCTCTGTGTAATAAAATCTTATTTAATCATTAAACTCTAATTATTATATTAGAGTTTATAAAACGATAAAACTATTTTTTCTAAATACAAATTCATTTATTTAATTTAAATCAAGCACGGGTCGTAGAGAAAAACATGTTAGGACGTCAGGAAATGAACCAACTTCCTGAAGTTTTATTTCCTTTACTTTGCAACATAAAAGTTTCAAGCCGAAGTAAGCGTTAATTTTACATTGCGGAGAATTTTTATACGCATTTAAACTTATTTATTTCGTTAATTATAAAAAAGCATGGAAGAAAACGAAGATGAAACGAAGGAAAATATGGAGGAAGAATATATGAAGTACGTAAATAAGAATCTGTTTCCTTGCGGAAAGCTATATGCGATATCTTCTTGTGGGCTACTTCGTTTATTTACTATTGTAAGTATTTTAAATTATAATTATATAATAATTGCGTATTTTGAAATATTTTTATAACTTATAGATTTTTTGTTTGGTGGCCTTCATTTTGGCGGAATTGGGATCTTGTCCGATAATGTCATCTTGTTTTACGAATAATTATACTTCCACGTATAGTTACTTCAGTGTCATATCTTTTCTCATTTTTGTGACATCACTAGCGATATATGTTATATATGTTATTGGTTTTGTACAAAATATTGGCTATCGTCCCCGTGTTAAAGCTTTCGCGGTGAGTATATGAAATTCGATCGTATGTTTTATATAACTTTTTTAATATATAAAATAAACATTTCAGGAAGTGATATATATGGCTGCTGCTATATTTTTTTACTTTTTTGCTGTCGTATTTTTGATACCGCGTACTAGTGGAGTTATCGAGTATCAATTATCTGCCGTAAGTATTTTGAGTCGCGTCTATATAAGTATTCTTTACTTCAATAATTATTTTTATCTTATAATTAATAGTAAAAAGTTAGAAAATTTTTAAAAGTAATTAATTATATATTTTCTAATTTTAAATAGTTTAATGAGAATGTCAGAAATTGAGAAGTATCGCTTTATGAATTCTTAAATTCGTTTTTACTCTCTTACAGAAATATTGTAGGATATGTTAGGTCTACTTATGTCAAAGTTGAATGTAAAAAATTAATTTTTATTTTATGATAAATTATATTTAAAATTTTGATCAAAATCATTATTTCTAAACAGTATATAAATAAATTAAATTACCTCAAGAAAACATGTTTGAATTTATCCTTATACACTACAAGATGACTTAAATACTAATTGGCAGAGTTAAAAAGCTAAATCTTAAAATTAATAAACACTAACAGCTGTGTTAATCTTTGTTACGTTCCTCCAATTAGTTTCCTGTGTTTTACTATCCGCCTTGTGGTCACTAAGAGAGCCTGTTTTTGAAGCCCACTATGGGTTCGGTCATATCCACAGTAAGGCGACCGGGTAGTCAGAGACAAAGATGATCTGAGACCGATCATCTCCAAAACCTTTTTGGGGTTGTTCGATCTGCCCCGGTACATCAGGTAATAGGTTTGTGCGTATTAATGCGCCAGCCTATCCCTCGCCTTGGCCACTGCCAGGCTCCTACTCAACATTAACAATCAGCAAATATCCCTATTTCGATACCATTAATGATTTACGAATAATTTTTGACAAACTTAACTTTCAAACCACATGTCGAGTAATTAATAAAAAGTTTATCTACACGCAGAATGATTATATGAATATGCTATCGGACAGTTTCATCATCAATGCTTCGTACATTGCATTTCACCATTTTTCAGTCCGTAATAGATTACTGTATTCTATCAAATACATAATAGATTACTGTTGGTCATTTGCATACTAAACGCTTTAATAACATATCCAAAACTCTTTAATAAATTAAGTAATTTGCCGTATACAATCTATCTGAAGTGATAAAAAATAGATTAAGTGTTCATCCAATTTTAATAATAGAAGTATATATTTTTACCAGCTATTATTTTTAAATATCATAGTTTTTAATAACCACCTCCTTCTCATACTAATAGCATTATTTCATAATCGAAATAAATCATGCATCTACTAATCACTATATCGATTAAATCTTTCTCAGCATTCCTTCTTCAATAGTACTGGTTCCCAAACTTGTTCGTGGTGCACTGTAAACCAAAATTTTTCTGGTGCATCTCTTCGTAAAATTAAAAATATTCTAATATACTAAACTATGAATTGCTGTATACAATAATAACTATCACAGAAGGACTATCCTAGCTATTAACTGATCATGAATGTTATAAATCTTTAAACAAATAAGTGTTTTTTAAAAATATGAAATCGATATACGAAATAGTGCATATTTAAAATTAATCTGGAATTTCATTTAATGTAATGAGCATATTGATAATGACTTGATAGAACAGGATTGTCATAAGATTTTATTTTTCAAATATCGTTTATAAATTGTAATTAAATTTTTGTCCATTTTCAGGCGATTGGATCGTTTGTATTAATTTTGATCACTGTGAATCTTGCACTACTCTTGGTACGATCAAACCAGTCATTCAGAATCGATAAAAGTAACAGCAACTCTGTTAATAGTATGGAATCTGAGGACAGATGGGTGCCAACAACTACAGAATTTGAATGGTCAGATAAAGAAACCATACCAAGACTCCATTCTGTTCGTGTTAGGTCTAGTTCTACAGAATCTGTTACAGCACCAATGGAAGAGGTCGATTTAACAGATAACAATGTTTTTGGTGAAAATTGCCATAGTGATAGTTCTACTGCAAGCGCAAAGGAATTTAATTTGGATAAAAAGTTCAATGATAATTTTAGTGTTAGTTCATGTTCGTTGCCATCTTGTACATATCCTTCTACATCTTCGGCTTCCACTGATGATGAAAAATCTTCAAAATGATTTTAACTTTTTAGAGTATGTACATATTTTAATCATACTTTAGTAATATTATCCAATGAAATGAGATTAGATTTTATAATCAAAATAAAAACATTTTAAGAATCTAAATTTTATTATGAATTTTTTATAAATTATTATTAATTTTTATAATTAATTATCAATAAATAATTCAAAAATTGATAATTTATATGTGTCATGTATTAGAAAAAACCTTTGTTTAATAAAAGAACGAGTCACGAATACAAGAAATTCATGTTCGAATCGTCTCATTCGTTAAAAATGACACAATAATTCGAATACCCCCGCCAACTTGGACAATTTTTTTGAAAAATTTACAGTAAAAATTTCTTGACAATAGAGCAATTGTAATTAATTAGCTTTTTATACCCGGCTTCGCTCGGGTTTATAAAGTAATCGTTACTACTGGAATTATTATTCGTAAATTTCAAAAATGCATGTGGTAAAACACATTTTAAGAATGCCTGTAAATTACGCGGGAAATTTATAGAAAAATCTACAGCGAGTTTATAGAAAAATTATAAAATTAGTTGGTTTCGGCAACGCAATTAATAGGCGATCTACCGAGAAAACTTTTATGGGAATCTGGCTCTTATTTAGGGGTTACTAACGTGAATTAAAGCCTAAAACTTCATATAGCCAGCCCGTTCACGATGCGCGAACCAGTGGCGTAGCGTAGTGGGGGCGGCAGGAGCGGCCCGGCCCGGGCGGCACTTTTAGAAAGCGGCAAAATTTCACAATAAATAATAATATCATGTAAAAATACCTAAATAAGGGGGCGGCGAAATTTTCCTCTGTCCTAGGCGGCTGACACTTACGCTACGCCACTGGCGCGAACCCACGACTAACTACCAGTGTTCGGTGGTTTTAAGAAAGTACCATTCAGAAATGAAAAAACCCGAGTTGTTAAATGTGAAAAATTAAATACTAATATAGTTTTCACAGTGTAACATTTTTCAACTCCACGCTCGTGAGTGCTATGTGCTACTGTGGCAGTAATGATATAACGCTATATCATTGTCATAGTAATTGAGTGGATATAATATTTGCTTCTTAAATTAATATCTGTTTTTTATATGAATTATATTTAGTTTATTATTTTTAAAATTTTTTGCCAATAGATAGCGCAACCTGCAAACCCAGCAAATGAATGTAGACAGAAATTAATTGATATATATAAATCCAATCGATATTTTCGGGTGCGATATACACATAATTATTTAAGTTAGAAGTATGTTAACGTAACTGCAGAGTTTCGTAGCAATTGGTCGAATGGAGTAGGAGTGTGTAGCGAACAAACAAACATCCTCATTTATATACAGTATAGACTAATTTTTTCGATATCCAGAAATCTTTGCGAACCTTGTATTATATTACTGTAGTCAGTAAGTTACTAAAGACTATTGTTGTAAACTATTTTGTCATCTGTATTGTATTTTGCTGTAAACCTTTCGAGCTCATTTTTTGTAATAAATCCAAACAAAAGCATCCCAGATGTAAAAAAATTGCGCCAAGAAAAAAATTATGATAACTTACATGACTATTAAAATGTTTTCTTAGGAGTTTTTCTTCGGTAAAGTTATGCTTGGCGTTTCAAAACGAAATGTAGAGAAAAATAATAAAAATCTTGTGCGTACTGATTTCAAGCGCCAAGCTTAACTTTAACTTTACCAAATAAAAATTCCTAAGAAAATAATTTATGCCATGTAAATTATCATAATTTTTTACTTGGCTTTTCTAGGTCTCAGATGTTTTTGTTTGGATATCAATTGTTTTTACTTTTCCGGCTGTTATATATAACAGTGGGAAAGTATGGCGATCGATCAAAAATGACCCCCCCTCAAGATTTTTACATTTCTGGACTCAGGGCACCTTAAAACGCCGAGAAATGTAAAAAAATTTAAGAGGTTTTTTCTACATGTACGGATGTTAGTGTATGGGGGGGCACGATTTTGTTCACCTTTGAAGCTTAATAACTCCTGTGCTTTTTGTCGAAAATTTCTGAAATTTTGCATGGAGCTTTGTTTATTAGGGAGATTGTTACTATTAAATTTTGGTGATTAAAGGTCGAAGGAGTGGGAAGATAATATTCTAACTCTTTCCACCCTGTGAGCACTGAGGGACTCTTTTAACAAGTCCATTGTGGTCTCGGCCAGGTGGTGAGGGACGGAGGTCGATATATCTGGTCGGACCACCCCCGAAAAATTCCTGGGAATTTTTCGATTCGTCCGGATCGATCCCGGGTTCCCCAGAGCGGTAGACTGCAATCTTGACCGCTCGGCCATCCGGTCGTCCGGGTGGGGAGACAAAGGGAGTCGTATTCTCCACTAGGGTCAGACTTAATGATGGTTTTACTTGTTATCATTTAAAATTTAATATAAAACCCATCCCTACCCTCAAAATTAAGCCTTTTGCCATTTTATAATAGTTAAAAATATAAAAAGTTATTAAATAGAATATGATAACGGCGCCACCGAAAAATTTTAAATGTTGCCGGGGAAGGTGAGCGACTCGTTGCTGGTTTATTTGTTTATGGCAACGCGACGTGTGGGCGATCTGCCAAGAGATGCCTCTCGGTAGGACTTTCTATAAGAAATTGGCCCATATTCAGGTGAAGAAAACCCGGAAAACTGCACGTGGCCAGCCCATTGTTCTAATTATAAATAATTGCAATTACTCACTCAATTATTTTTGAGTTTCGATCCATCGTAATGTGCTGTTAACAATTAGAAATTTGACCTAAAACTTTTTTCCCTTCTTTTTAAGTTTTTATTTTTCCTATAAAAATAGACTAAATTTACAATCACAATTCGTCAATGTGATATTGAAGTTTTGAACTTTTTGCGTTTATATGCAACAAGTTTCCTGTTTCAGCAAACAGTTAAATCCAATAGCATATATTATGTTTTCATAAATTTTAAAATAAGCGTTTTCTCTCTCCTTTTTTGACATTTATAATTGATAGTTAACACTTACCATTTACGAGAAGCTAAATCATGTGGAAAAACCTTGACTATTCTATGAAGAATAATTTAGTACTGACGTCGTTTATGAAAATCAAGTAATGATCGTAGCAATTTTTTTCTTTTCTAAATCATTAGTCGCTTATCGTAGAATATACTCTATTTTTCGCTTTTAATAAATGCACGAAATATTTGAAAAAATTCGAATTATTTGTAGAAATGTTCAGTCATCTTAATCTCGCACATTCAACTATTGGCTCTTCTGCGGTGAAAAGGCATACGCCTGTTTTAATTACGTCAGAGGATGATACGTCAGGATGTCAGCACTCGGAGGTCCCGTTGTGGGCCTAACCGAACCCATAATGGGTTTGCTAAAAGACTCTTTTAGTGCCTGACTACTTTAGTTTAATTTCATTTCGTTACGGCAACGCAACACACGGACGACCTGCCGAGGGGGTGCGTCCCTGGATGACTTTTATGGGAAACCGACCCGTATTTAGGTGTTACAAATGTGAAAAAAAATCCCGAAAACTCACGTGGCCAGCAGTGGCGTGCCGTCATTGGAAGCGATGGAAGCGCCGCTTCCACCTTCCAATGACCTTCCCTTGTATTTTATAAAATATAAATTTTCATATTTTAACGTACTTTGAATTAATTAAAATTAATATTTTATTATAACTGCATTATGTATCTTTTACAAATTTCTATACTACCTACATGTGAAAAAAAAACCGATAAGATTGCTATTGTATATTCGAATAATTCAGTGGCGGAAGGAATGTCGAAACCGGGTCAGTTTCTAATCAGCCAGATTATATAGGCATTGGCGCATGCGGCTTTACAGTGCACCAACCTCACCCGGTTTAGCTGGTAGAAGCGACACACGCGTAAAGAGTCCGACTTTATATCCCGGAGCGGTTGTGGGCTGTTAGCAGCCTGCTAGATATTCGGCCACCCTCGTCTGATTATGTGAATCATGAGCAGACTAGATCAACGGCAGGCAACCCCCGGCCCGCGGGCCAGCTATGGCTCGCGAAAAGTTTCTATCCGGCCCGCGAGATCTTTAATAGATTATTAAATTGAAAAAAATAACTAATTAATAGTTATTTTTCCAATTCTTTGTAATTTTCGAAAACGATAAGAGAAATAAATGTAGTAATTAACTTTTTATTTATTTATTTCATATTTGCAGACTAAAAAAATTACAAGTTACAAGAAGGCGTCAATTAACTACTACGGCCCGCGGAAAAAAACGTAAAATTTATTCTGGCCCATGTTATAAAAACGGTTGCTCACCCTAGACTAGATTTATAACTTAACCCAACCGATAGGAATTTACTGGCATGTTTTTATGATAGTTCTGTATAGTTGACAGGAGTTTTAAAAAAAAATCCATTAAAATATTTGATATATTTATTCTGCGTTTATTCCGCTCTCCCATCTTATATTACTTACGGATTTCAATGTTAAACCGATGATATTACGATTTAGTATGTCCCATCTGTAAGGGGATGCAGAAAAAACGTGTACAATTCTAGTACAGTGTTAAAAATTAACTGTTACTTTGGCAGCATCATTTACAACCAAATTTAATGAATGAGACGTACAATGGTACAAAAAAAAAAGCTCTAGAATTTATTTTCCTTAAATTTACGATTTATATATCCGTTGTCATAAAAATTTGTCTTTCCACTGTTTTCCCAAGACTACAGATATTCAGGTACAAAGTAACCGGTTTCAACTTATTTCTACTTAAGTAGTAGTTAAATAATTAAGCGATTAGGGAATTAGAAACATATATAAAATCCTGATGAAAGAGCCGAAATTTTACTTAAACAGAAGCTTAACCGAACCAATCTCTTGCCGAGTACAGTGGGGTCTGATCTCTTCGTAATATTAGATGTAATAAAGACAGAAATTTCTCCAGTTCAATGAGAGTGACCGAAAAGTTGTAAATTTTGGAAATTTCCGTGAACACTCGGTCCTAAAACGAATTAGTTAGAAAACGAACGACGGACAATCTGTTAAGTTTAACATATTTAGATTTTTACAGCTATGGTGAGAAACGTTTAAAATCTACAACAACCCTGTCGCGTCCTTTGAGATATACTAGTGACGCGACAAAAGAGGCATTTGACATTGACCGGTATCGGCACCCTCGGGATTTGGCACGCACACACCTACCTGGACCGTCTCTGATTCCATTCATTAGCCACTCGTAGGGAGCTATTTCACTAACTTGTAAGTGGATTGTTTTAAGATTTAAAAAGTAAAGAATATTTTGTTATTTTTATGTACGTTTCTTCACAAAGTTATATTTAATTATAAGTTTCTTTAAAAGTATATTCATACAATTGAAGAATTTTTTGTACTAGGTATGTATATTCGTCACACATTTTGTTTTACCAAGTAAGTTTTTTTTATAATTTTAATTTTAGCCCTTATATCGTGGCTAGTGATTCAAAAATTTATTTTAAAAAAGTTTTGGCTCAAGACCGTATAATGAAAAAGAAAACATTATTAAAAGAGAAAGACCAATGCCTAAATTAAATATAAATACGTCGACAAAAAAATTTCGACATTTTGACGATAAAATTTATGACGAATGACGATTCTTTCGTAAAATTGAAGCAATTTGGAAATCAAAGCGGAATAGAATTTAACATTGGTAGACAATATAAAATAAATATTGAAAATTATAACGAGATAATTACGATTAATAGACATATCTAAATTAATAGATGTTATATGTTTTTTCTCAAAGCGAGAATTGGCATTTAGAGGGCACAGAGAATTTATTGAATCTAATAACGGAGGTAATTATATTGAACTTTCTTATTTATTAAGTACGTCAGATAATCTATTAAAAATACATTTAAAGAAGTATACGGTTTTTACTGGCTTATCGAACAAACGAATACGAACGGGCCCTGACGCGCAATTAATTGTTGCCCCTGTAAGTCGGCTTCTTACAGAAACACAGCTTCCCTATCATCAAATGTCACGGCACGCCACTGGTGGCCAGTCCGTTGGCGTGGAGCTAATCCACGACCAGTTACTAGTGTCCAGTAGCTACATCCATTAGGCCACTAATGGGTCTCTAAGAGCCTTCAGGGCTGAGAGTAAAAAATCCTTTCTTCAATAATTCAAAATCATCGGTTTATCACGCACCAGAACCTTTAAGTACGAGGAAAAGATGATCTTGACTCAATTCCTTTATCAATTGATTCATAATTCGATTAAATTACAATAATATATACAGTATATATATTTTGGGAATACTTCCCCTTTTACTTATTTAAGTCAACTCATTTTATGCCACACTTTCTTGGAACCAATTGATCGCAAAATGTGAGGTATATACTGCATGTAGCCTAAAACTTGAAAAAGTTAATTTTGGAAAAATAAGCTTTATAACTAAACTGAACTTTCATTTTCCCCATCGCAATTTTACGAGAAATATATTTTAGAATTGTGTTCAGTATCAAGTAAGAATTATTGGACTTTTCAACAGAAAGTATTCAATTAGTATTTATTTAACTCCAATTAGATTTGTCTAACCTTTCAATGACTGCTTTAGTATGAAAATTTAGATAATTTTACTATTACATATAGTAAATTTGAATTGTATACAGTAGAGCGTCGATAAGTGGAACCAATTGGGACTGGGGTCCTTCCAGTTAATGATTTGTTCCAGTTTCCGACTTTGTACGAAAAAATACATTAACCTGTCCGATGTTCAAATTTTTCTCCGTTGCGTATCGCTTCGTGTTGAATTTTTCTCCGTTGCGTGTCGCTTCGTGTTGAATTTTCGTCGATTTTAAGCCTAACGAAAATTTTTATAATAATCATCGAGGCTATCGTATCGTTAAAAATTATTTCTGCATTTTGTACAAACAAAATAAATATATTAAAGAATATAAAAAACATGAAAATTATAGTTTAGAAGTAAATTTAGTATCAAAAACATTCGATTCAGCACGACACAGTCCGACTGAAAATCGTTCCACTTTCCGGCCATTCCACTTATCGACTCTCTACTGTATTTAACTTGAAAATGTAAATTTACATATATATATCTATCTTATTTGCTATAGCTTCATTTTTAGTTCTTCAGCAAAACATCAATTTCTACAAAAATAAGTTTTTTTTGATCCAGCAATAATCACATATACACTAATGATTAAACTGATTAAAAAAAAAAGTATGAGAGTTTCTTAACAAAGTAAGTTCTTCTAAAACTTTTTTGGCATTTCAAAAACTATATAAAATATACCTATGTATGTATATATAATTGTATCAATAATCAATAAAAATTTACAGTGTATAAAAAATGATACAAAATAGACTCAAAATTATTCAGCATTTTGTAACCTGTAATCAGTTTTAAATCTTACAATTTCTTATTTGTGCTCTCGCTAATAAAACATTAGTATTTAAATTTTGTGATTTCAGATAACTCATCATCATCCAGTTTTTATAAGCCACATAGGCTTATTGCTGCTTTCGCCATGTCCTTCCACCTCTATTTTCTGCTTCTATCTTCCAGTTTGCCATTGCCATCTTTCACGATTCCAATTTTAATACATGTCCAAAACTTAAGGATGGACAACATTTATACATGAATAGAGAGAATATAGATAACATGGTAAGAACTGCATTATCTATAACATGGTAATACACAACTTGCAAAATTTTGCAGATTAAAAAGCAATAAGAGAGAATCTTTGGTAAAAAAACATTGATATAACAGTTGGGCATAGGTGGAGAATGGACAGAAAGTGCTTACTAATACCCAGGCAGAGACCTGCCAGTTTGGAACATGTCTACTATTTCTGCTTTGCTCCTGACAGCTGGATGGTTGAGTGGTCAAGATGGCTGCTTGCCTCTTTGGAGACCTGGAATCAAATCTGGACGGATTGAAAAATCCCCAGGAATTTTTCAGGTGGTGGTCTGTCTGGAGATGTCAGGCCCTCATCATCCAGCCACCTCACTGTGGACCTGGCTGAACCTATAATGGGCTTGCTAAAAGAGGCCCTCACAGTGCCCACAGAACAGAGTTTAAAAAAAACTGCTTTGTCCTTATATCTATGCAAATTGCCACTGATTAGCTTCATGGCTTTTTTTCAGATATCACTGATAGTAATTGTGTTCCTCTAACTTTTGGACACATGTACTGTACCGTACATTTTTATGAAATGTCTTTAGTTCTGTTGTATGTGTAAAATAATGGCTAGTCAATATAAAAATAAACATTTTATTTGTAATATTCAAAAAAACATTATAAATTAACATCTAATAAATATTTTAACAGAAATATATAGTTAAAGAATTTATTTCTTATTCATATTTTTTTGTAACCTTTGACATTTCATATAAAATGCCATTTGGAATGAGAGTCAAAAATCTCTCTCAACATCAAAATCTTTTTTTGGAATTAAATCATTTGCTATGATTTGTTCCATTATTTTAAGACTAACCTACATGTCATATTAATAATTTAATCTTGAGCTTACGCTTATCTAATTTTTACTTGTTAAAATCGTAACTGAAGATTTCTGTAAAAAAATCACACAAGTATTTTATTAAAATTTGAATTGTGCTTTTTTATTTTACAATTGATAGTTACATTTAATATTAAATATACTTTCTGAAAAATTATGAAGTGAAAATTATTGCTATTTACAAAATAATTCTATATTAATATTATCCTATTTTTAAAAGTATATTAACTGAATAAAGAAAAATTATTTTTAATATACATCTAGCAATATTTCTAGCAAATAATCTAGCAAGATGCAAATGTAAACATATTGTATAATCAACCAATATTTGAATAGCAAGCAGTTCTTTAATTGTACAGTTCAAGCTATATATGTAAAATTATGTAACATGAATAGAGAAAAGACAACTAAAATACATTTCTTTCAATAAATTAGTACAGTATTTAAAAAATATTTTGGTATGTTTGATCTGCATGTTTCTTTCAAAATTTGACATTCAATAAAACTGGATTGTTTTAATTTCTACTTTTTAATTACTCTTTATTAAAAATCTATTTCATACATCAGAGTTAGAAGGAATTTCTTCTTTTGGCTTTGTTTTCATAACCAAAAATTTTCTAAAAGATTTTTGATAACCAAGAGCTTGTGTGCTTCTATCAATTTCATCTGTGTACCTATTTCCAAAACACCTTCTTCCACTGAGAGGATCAATAACATTTCCAGCTTCATAAATTATTTTATCAACTTGATGCTTTATTCTAATACTTAGAGGTTCATTCATCTCCTGTAAATGGATTCGTTATTAAAGATAATAAACATACAATTACAAATACAATTAAACATAACTGTTTAATTAAAATGAGATATATAATTTTCAGATAAAGCAAAAAATTTATTTCAGTTGTAAAATGTTTAGAGAATTCTTTCATTTTTATGAATTTTTGAAAATCACTTAATTGTGTTGATTAAAAATATTAATCTCACTAGAATATTTCTTTGAAGAATGAAATGAATAATTTTATAAATAAAAATAAAAAAATTTAATATACTGTAATATGAATCCAAACTATAATGCCACCAAATTGAACAGTCATTTAACATGAACTAAAATTTAAAGAAATAACATGATTAATTAATATTTAAAGCTAACAAAAGTTTGTATGAATTGTTTCTAGGTAACAATAAACTCTAGCTTTCTATATAAACAAAGCACATTATTTTATAGTCCAGTTAAATTACTAAAGGTTTGTTTGATTGGTTGGGATAGTGTACATTTTTACATAAATTTGATGTCATTATTTAGAATCTTTCATTGAAAAACTAATGTAATGATATAAAATGTGCAATATTCAAGCCAAAGTAATTTATAACTAAAGATAAATGGTGCTGTTGTCATAAACAAATTATACTAAAAAGACTAAACTGATTAAGCACAATAGTCAGTGAATAGAAATGTTACCAATTGGTAAAACAAGTTAACTTACAGGATTATATTAATTCCAAATTATATAAACCATTGCAAATGAATTTAAGTCCATTTATTTTTAAATTGAGTTATTTAAAGGTTTGCATTTGTATTGATGATTCAAAACTATTAATACCTGATATGTTGGCAATATGTTTCTGATTTTATATGTCTAGATTTATTACATAATCAATTTTATGAACATTATTTGAAAAATATACTTCTGTTAGCAACTTAAACCACTTTCAAAAGTAATTAAATAAGTTTTTATTTTTGAAAAGGCCAAAGTTCATTTTGTGTTATAACTATACTATTAATTTTAATTGCATGTTGTGGGTAAAATTTCATTAGATAAATTCAATATCATTGTTTTGTAATTCTTTTAATTATTATTTTTACAATATTTTAAACATGATTTTTACAAAAAAATTTATAATTTTTTTTATAATTTGTCATTAGACAAATTATAAAAAATGATAATACTAAGAAGAAAATAATATATTTTTGTTTCATAGAGATAAATATTCATTCATTTTTTAAGAGATCAAATTCAAATTATTGTTGATGATCTATAATTCATTCTTTTCTCATCTTGGGCAGAAGAATTTTCAAATAATTGTGGTGTGCAGGAGATGTAAACCGTAATAACTCTATCATGTCCTTAAATTTAGGTGTTGAAAGTGGTCATTCATTTTTATATAATGGTATTAACTCATTATTATTGATGTTTTTTGGTCTTCTACAATGTCATGATAAATTAAGAATTTTGAATTTCATATCCTGTGCCATTGATGTTTAATAATACATTTTATAGGGTTCACTTCTCAAAAATTGCATCCAACATCTCTAAGCAATTTATAGGCTCTTTATCAGTATTTTTTAATCTTTTATAAACTGCCTCTAAAGATTTAGTTGAAAAGAAATCTTGTTTCATTTTATCCAATATAAAGTTATTTTTCTAATTTTGTAATTGTCCTCAGGGACATACAATAAATTATTTCTTCTTAATGCCATTTCTACAATTCCAAAATCCCTATCATTTGGTAGATATGAATGCCCTGATAATAGAAACTTATGATCAATGAGATCTACATTATGGAGATCTAATGGAGAGCTAAATTTTTTGTTTTTTATACTCACAGTTGATTTTTATAGTAATGAAGTAATGCAGTCAAAGGTATAAAGTCAAATGTTGGCACCTATCAACATTTTGCTACATAACATATGTATCAATTAGAAATTTTCAAAAATGGATTTAAAAATTCTTTTGCAATTTCATACACAAGCTAATTATCTATTAAAAAAAATCATGGCAATTTTGAAGATCTTGACTGTTTAAAAATAAAAAGATCACATAGAATTGTAACTAATGTCATCATTAACTCAATTTTTTAGACTTAAATCACCTTCATTTGCAATATTTTATGTATTGTATATCTAAAAGAAAAATTTGAATTAGAAGTTCTAATAATATAGTTACAGACATTTATTTAATTTGCACTGATTATGAGTTTGAGACCCAATTTGGGTAATCTTTTCTTTTGCACATTTCTAAATGAATTACTTACTTAAATCAATTCAAATCAATATATTTTTCAATGGTGCTTCTACCCATTTTTAATGTGAAATTATTTAGAAATAAAACATAGAATATAAACAAACAAAACAATCAGAATTTATAGACCATTTAGATTATCTGCACCAATTAGCTGTGTAAAAATTAAGAAATCATTACAATATATTAAAAATGGTATTTCTAAACAACTTTTCTTTTATAAGCATTAACTGAATTATATTACATGCAGAGTAAATAACTTATTTATTATTTTACATATTTTTTTCTATTAAATATTACGTACCCAGAACCTTTTACAGTGTGGTAACTCATAAATATCATTACTCAAACGTTTTCGAACCCCTTCTGGGCTCTGCTTCAGGCTCCAAATCGTTTCTAGATGGATGCTTGATTGCCCTTCAAAAACATTCGTGTGACGATATTTATGAGTTACCACACCATAAAAGGTTCTGGATACATAATTTTTTGGAAGTAATTCCGGTGCAGTGAGTAGTGAGTTATCTATTAAATATTTTAGTTTTTAGGAGGTAGGTAGCAGTTTTTAAGTTGTAGTTTTATATAGTCAACTTAATTTTTAACTGTAGCTTAAAACTGTTTCCTGCTTTATTTTAGTATTTTGAATTTGATCAGTTAACAAGGTAGAAAACATTAACAATATACTGTATAAAGTTTTATGCACTGCTAAAGTTGCTATGCAATTTATCTTAACAACTTAACAATCTCAACAATCTTAAAGAGAAATATCAACTGAAAGAGTGTTAATACTGTAAGATTTTATTAAATATGATAAAGTCATTTCCAATAGTTGAAATACTTGCTACCATATTGTAATTTTTCTTTACAATTATTTTTTATGTAGTATTTATGTAAAGGTTTAATCTAGCACTAACTTCACTGACCATATGTATATATAGTCAGCATATTTTTGATGTCTTGCAATTTTATTGTTCCACTGCATGCAGCATGAACACCTAAGTTTAACTTTGTTCAACTGCTCTCAGCCAATAATTCATTTATTAGGCTGCAATTTGAAAAAGTTGTAGACTATAAATTCCCACTGTCATCAGTCTGTCTGCCTTTCCTTCCTTAATCTGAAGAATGGTATTAGATAGATGAGAGTCAAGACCAGATATGGAAAGCCTAGAGGCCCCAATTAACTATATACGAATTTCTGGTCTATAATGGAAGTCACATGAATTCAATTAAAAAATTTTCCCCTTAATGGAATTACATAGATGACCAGCACAACACTGTTATTATCAGGAAAAGTATGATGTACAGGAAGAAGACACTACAAATTAATTTGAAATGGAGAACATATACAGTATTTTAAACTGAATAAATTAAGAATATGATTAAAAATCGCAGCTCAGCATTGTGGCAATGTCACAATAAATAATTGCTTGTTTAAAGTATAGGTTTATATTAAAAAAATTATGAATGTCCTATATGTAAATAAATAAAATCATAATAGATCTATATAGCAAGAAGAATACAAGAAAAAGCCCAAAATCCAGCATAAAGTTAAAAATTTTTAGTTTTGTGCTGGATTTGGGGTTTTTCTCATGTTTATTGTTATCACCCAGTTATTTGAAATAGTAAATTTTATCTATAGCAAGTACATATAAATTGGGTAAAATCTTATCACTATTATCATCATTTCAAATATCTAAATCAGTCCGAGCAACCTGTGACCTCTGAAGTCCTAATATGCAGTTCTCGGGCTTTCACAATGTAATTTTATTTTCTTGCTTTTGCCTCATCCCATTATGAATCTCTAATAAAACTGATATTTGTGACAAAGAACATTCAAAGTAAACTTGACTAATGAAAAGATGAGAATAAACTATATATTACTAGTTTTTATATCATTAGCATATACGGGGGGCAGTCAAAATGTTCCTGGAATTGTGATCCTGAACTGTTGTGGAATGAGATATGGCAATGCAGACCTAATCACCTCCAAAGTAGGTCCCTCCTGCACAGACACACTTGTTCCATCGATCCTGCCACTGTTGAAAGCAGGTGTGGAATGCTTCCTTTGGAATCTTCCAGAGTTGGCCATTGTATTCAATATGATGTCATCCCTGCTTGCAAAACACATCCCTTTGAGGCCCATTTTGAGAATAGGGAACAGCCAAAAATTACTGGGAGCAAGATCTGGAGAATAAGGTGACTGGAATGCTTTTGTCGGTGAGGAATTGCTGTACAAAAGCGATGTGTGACTTGGTGCATTGTCTGATGGAGGAACCACTGTCCATGCCACTTGTTGGGCCTCTTCCTTGTAAACTTGCTGCAGGGCCAATAGAGTCTCTGCAGCAGTTTTCCCCAATTTGCACATGAACTTGATGTTTGCATGCTGCTCGAACTGGGACATTGCACCAAATGATAAGCAGTCATGCCCAACAAAGATGCTACAGTAACAACTGTGTAAGTGTAAACTTTCATGAGCATTATCACACTCAGCTGTCACAGCAATACATAATCTTATATTATATTGTATTTTCTAACTGTAGATAAATTCCAGAAACTTTTTGACTGCCCCTGTATGCAGTATTAGTGTACTAGTAATTATGGAGCGTTTTGGTACTCAGCAAGCTCAAAGCCAGCAACTCCATAAGAAAAAATTTATACATTGCTGGAAACATACAGTTTCCCTGTGGCCCACATCAAGAAAAAGTGCTCATCACTAATATAAACAATTTATAAGGAATTTCAATTTCTAGAATTCATAGGAAAAAACAAAACTAGTTATCATAGGATTTTTCTAAAATATTTTAAAGGTTATATAAGTCAGAATACAATAACTAACTCTGTATAATAATAAATATCATATTACTTTACATTTAAAATACACTTTTCTATATTTCTGAATTTAAAATCTTAAATAAAAGTCTAATCAGTATTTGTTGTTTGCTTCAATAAAGCAGCTTTTGTGTATGATTTGGAATTTGGAGTGTTAATGAACATTCTAAAGATGGCAAAGCTTGCTAATAGTTGCAAGAAAATGAAATAGTGATCAGACTGTTGACAATAAAAAATTTTTTAACTGAAAAGGAATGAAATTTTTTTGTGCAATTCAAAAACTATTTATTGTGTTAAAACAAACTAAAAATTAAAATAAAAGAGAATTTTCTTATAGCTATTAGTATGAATATAGGATACCTATTTTATATAAATCAATTTCATCTGTTATGAAGACATTCAAATAAAAATGTTAAACAATTCAAAAGATATAAAAAACACAATACACTCTTAAAATATTACATACTTTATTAATACAAATATTTTACATTTTCAAAAAGATATTTAATGTAATAGGTTAAAATTCTGAATACATTTTTACATGAAATTAATTCGAACACACAACATAATGTATCCACCTTTAGTACCTGGTAAGGCCCCCCTCTTTTCTGGTGCTGTACATGCAACAATATGGTCAGGCATAGAGGCATACAGGCACCATATGCTAAACTGTGACAAATTTACCCACAGAGGTAACTATTACTCCATATCACTCACATTCGTAGATGACCAAAGCTGGTGTTCCATCTGATCTCACAAATGCTCATTAAATGACAAATCTGGAGACTGAAGAGGCAAGAAAAGTATGGCAACATGATAAGACATTCCTGGAAAATCCTAGCTATGTGTGGCCAAGCATTTTTCATGCAGAAAAATCATTATTTTCAACGCTGGCATAAAGAAACAAAGGGAGAAGGATTTCCTAAATGTACAGCTTTGCTATAAATTTTTCTCTTATCATTATGCCACTACTAGGGTGACCAATTGTCATACAAAATGACACCCCAGACCAACACAATAACTGGGAACAGTGTTCCCCTCAACAGTGAAGGCAGAACTGAAATGCTTACTAGTCCTCCACACTAACATTATGGTTGTCTATTCCAAAACAGAACTAGGATTTGTTGCTAAAGATGATTCACTGCCAGCCTATAGCAGTGCATGCTTCTCTTGTGGCTGTACCCCATGTGTTTGTATATAGTTTATATTTTATTATTATTTTTAATTTCACTTCCTCATGCTTTTATCCCCTTTCTTTTCTTTACCTATTGTTTTTCCTCTTTGGAATGTCTCTCTGAAATTCCTTTCCTTATATGGTCATCGTATATCCCCCAACACAAAGAAAGAGTGCACAACCCGAGGGGTCGAGTATGAAACCAGAGGGTAGGAGGGTTGTGAATGAGAGAACAAAAAGGATTCAGACTCAAGAAAGGAGTGAAGTGAGACGAGCTTCTGGTGCGTTCTGGCAGCGTGCAGAAGAGAAAGAGTAGCGTTTCATAAACAGACTAAAGAATTCGTTGTGATCGATCGATTTTGTTTGTGATCGATTCATGAGAATTAATTGTGAATTTTGGCATCTGAACGGTCGACAAGCGAATAAACTGAAAGGAAAGAGAGAATCCCCTCTACATATTTTGTGTAAGACCCTCGCCAAGGACGTTATAAAAGAGACCGATTTTTCGAAGACCTCAAAGACCAACGCTGGGTACCCCTTTCCTAATTTCTTACCTGTCCTTTATTCTCCTCCTTTAGTTCAATATTAGTTTTAATTTTCATTTTTTTATTTGTGTTTGTAATAGTATAACATTAGCATAAGATTAGTTTTAATTATTTTCCCTTTGTCGCGAGCTATATATGAGTCGGGAATTTTTGTACAATATTGTTCGCTCATACGATTATTTCCATCTGTCGGGACAGAAAATATACTGGCATCCTAAAAGAACCTGTAGCTAATAATTTTTACCTAAATTAAAATTTTCCTTTTTCATTTTGGTTTCACGTGTATTTCTTTTTAACAAAGAAAATAACACATTTTTACACTCTGTCATGGCACCACTGCAAACAAAGCTAAGTTGCAATGCTAATGGCAAGACACACAACAGTCACTGTGCATACAAATTTCTTTGTCGTCACCTGCCAATAGCATAGGGAAATGACAGGATTCTGTATCTATCTCCAGATGGTAGAGAAAAATGCCATTGCAGCTCTGTGCTAGTATCACAATCAGTTGATTGTATCTCCTGGTGACCTGTTTGGGGCATGAGCAGAGCCTGCCTGCTATGTTTGTGTGTCCTGACATATTCGCTTCCTTTAACAGCTCCTAACCATCAGTTCAGAATGGTCCAGATGGCAGGCAAATTGGCTAAATGGCCATCCTACTTTCCTCAGCCCAATAATGTGGCCTTTTCTCAGACTCTGTCAACTGTTCATAATGTCTAACTGTAACAGGCATGCCTGCCTTGCATTTGAAGACTCCAAATAACAAGTATACTGAAAGTTATAAACACTGTGAACCTTTTTTTGTAGATTACTGAGGTAGTGATTTACGTTATCCAAGTACTACTACCTGGCAGGCAATTGGACTACAACTGTAATCATTTGAAGGGGTTGGTGCAATAAGGCACTAACCCTCACTTTTGTAAAAATTGAAATTCATACACAAAGTTATGCAGAATAATAGTGTGTACTATCTGTCAATAGATGATTGTGATATGAGCTTCCGTGACTCAGTAGTAAATCTATATCCTTTTCTAATCAATGTTAAATGTCATTTGTTTTGAGCAATAAGAAGCTAACCTACATACATCAAAATGGGAGTATTCAAAACCTCAGCTAATCCAGTGAGTTGCTGCCAGAAGTGACATAATTGCTGGTGTTTTTCAGAAAACATAAACAATGATTGCTGGCATATCAGGAGAGGGGAAAAAAAACAGGCAAATGATGTGGCCTTCCATGTTACATTAAATTTACTTTTAAACTTATTTAATGAGAACAGTTTAATGAAAAATGAATATTTCAAAAAGAGAAAAAAGGACAAAGATGTTTTAAATTTCTGTAACAGTTATACATAATGAAATAAATCCTAAGATCACACTTTAACAACTAAAAATTTTTTGTGATATCTCACATAAACATACTAGTATATTAAAGTTTTCAATTAATATATTAACCTAATCTTAATTTATTCAGGTTACATTCATCAACAAATAAACTAAATTCAAAATTGTCAATGCAAAATAGTTCTTATGAGTCTCATGGCAACTGTCATCTCATTTGCTGGTATGTCAAGCACAGAAAAAGATGCTTGCAGTTTGTTGGCAAGCAACTGGAAGTTGCCAGTGTTTGAAGAGAGGTGCTGAGAGGTAATGGCAGCTTGCTGAGATTTTGAATATGCCCAATGGAAGGAGAAAGCAATCAAATGTACAGTAGTTTCTCAAAAAATAAATAAATTAGCTCAACCACATCTCAAAAAGTATCATGCTGTTTTTACTGTCAACTTTCATCAAGCACTGCCAACTCCAAAATTAACTGTAAGGCCTGCTTTATATATATATAAAACTGGAGTTACAACTGTGTTATACATAATTGTAAAACAGACATTGGGCAGTTGTTCTGTGGAATGAAAGTATTGCTAAATGTAGTTTTTTTGAAATTGAAAGTTGCCTATTGAAATACTTATCACAAAATAATGAGTAGTCTCAGAAACTTAATTTCATCAGTGATAGCAAAGAGCAAAATAAAAGCAGGACCCTGATTTCTTTCTTATTTGTGCTTGTGCATTCAGGTAAATTTAAGCAGATCTAACATCACTTTATAGTTATGGGGCATACACAATCATGCAACAGTGATTTTGGGCACAGAGCTGTATTCTCAGAGATACTGCTCTTCTGTGTACATTCCCAAAAATGTGATCTTAAATGCTAACATAGACAATAAATTCAAAGTAACAATGATACAGCAGTTCAACTTGAAAAACTTTAGTGCACTGAGTAATGCAATACCCAAGAAAACTATCACATTCAAAACCATCTCTCCAGTTCTCAAATGCCTCCATACTTATAATTGACTCAGCAGTAGGGTAGATGTACCAGTTTTGGCCAGTGTAGTACCAGTTTGGCCAGAAAACAAATTTAACTTAAAAATATAATCACAAATGAAACAAACTTTTATTGTTAACTGTGTGAACAGTTAACAATAAAAGTTTGTTTCATTGGACAGATTTGAATATGTGGTGATTATATTTTTAAGTTAAATTTGTTTTCTGGCCAGAACTGGTACACTGGCCAAAACTGGTACATCTACCCTACCAGGCATTCTAGAAGTTGGCTACACTTAACACCATGAATTGCCATTGTTCACAGTGGTAAGTGTAGCAGACTTCTTGGATGAGTTGCCATTGTGTGAACAATGGCAATTCACCCAATAAACAGGACTGCCCTCATTCACAAATTTAAAATTATGATTTACAACTAAGTATTTATCACAAGTTCCTACAGACAGTCAAAAATTTGCAGATAATGTCACTTCTGGAACAGATTCCACCAGCACATCAAGAATTTTGCAGGAATCTAGCTACTCAAGTTACCACAGATGAAAAACATCAACTTGAAAATGCTACAGTGCCATTTTGTTGTTCTCTCTAATCATTTGTACTGTTAATATTAGCAAATCTAACTGTAAATATTGTCATAATATTCAATTGAATGTTAAATTATAGCATATACCTATGCAGAACAAATTTGTTTGCAACATCCATTTATAAATCTTTCCAAACCCAATCCCCAACTACTTGGTGCAATAAGGTTTTAACCAACAAAGACATCCCCAGTTTTCAAAATATGTACATAATTTCATCTTTTACATTGTAAAAATTTTCCAGAATCAGGTGAATGTAACACAAGACCCAAAACTTCAGAATAAAAGCAGTTTCAGCATTTAACTCCCAATATTTGGAATTATGCATTTTCTAAAACTTTCAAATGCTCATATCTCAAAAGTAACTATGTGTGGCTAAGTACCTTATTGCACTGACCCCTTCATTTACATACCTATCTAACACGTAGTTGTGTGCCAAGTTTTACAATAATTTGCCAATTCTATCTGAGTGCTTAATTTTTCTCAACAAGTACTGTATATATGAAAAAAAATGTACAAAAATAAACTGCTAATTAAGACAATCATAATATTTATTTGGAAAAAAGGAACATTTACAAAAAGAGATGTCTCAGTTTTGAGAGAATAAATAACAGATAACAAATAACTTCTTTGAGAATTATATCTAGTAAAAAAAACTTTATTTTCATAATTACACAGTGTGTTTTGTATTTGTTTATTTAAGTAGAAGAACAAAAAACATAACTTAAATATGGGGAAATTTTTTGATCCAAATATAGTTTAGGGATGATTAACCCTGTTCAATTTAATATGTATCAAAGATTTAACATGCAGGACTTAATGCTATTTCATTAATCTTACAATGAACAGTTACTCTCCTTTATTCCAGTTTATTATAGTGTTTCATTACATTATATTAAATTTTGTAAATGGTTGTATGTATTAATAATATGCATTAATACAAGGGTAATCCCAAAAGTAAGGTCTCCTATTTTTTAAAAATACAAAGAAACATTTATTTTCAATAATGTTCATATCATTTTAAAGCTTGAATATTTATCTATTTTTCTACATAATCGCCATTTTGGTCAATGCATTTTTGTAGGCACTGTGGCAATTTTTGTATGCCCATGTCACACCAGCTCGTCGCCATGTTGTGGGACCCATCTTGTGCACACCTTTTGATATTGCAACTTTTCCGTTAAAATCCTATGATTGGTGCATTGGGAAACCCCAAGAACCAAAATGCAGAGATCATCCAGAGTGATTTGCCAATCTTCACACATGGTTTGCTCAACCTTCGCAATTGATGGTCTCCCGCTTCTTTCTTTTTCATGAATTTCAGTACAATCAGCTGCAAACTTTACACCAGGGGTGGCCAACTTTTGTGTACATAAGATCTACTTTTTATCTGAAAAATGTGTCGCGATTGACTTGTTGTCATAGGCGTAGTCTAAGTGGAGCGGGAAGGTGTGAAATACATACTATGTTTATACACTGTTTCAGTATGAGGTGCACTCCCGCGAGCTATGGGTAGATAAACAAAATATATATTCAAAACTATTTTTTACTTTTTAAATCACTTACTAAGTTTTTGAGATATAGGCTCATAAAGAAAATAAATTTCCAGACTCAACCTTTGATATTTGCAGCTACAAGTTCACTCCGTACAGGCAGTACCTAAAAAAATTGATTTTTGGATACTTTTTCAAGATAGATTTTTAGTAACTTAAAATATATTTTAATTTTTTATCAATTGCAATGTATAAGTTGTGGTACTATTTGTTCATAATATGAAAAAGTTGTTATAAAAATGCACAGTAAAAATGCTGATAATTTGATTACAAGATTTCACTTTCGAGATTTTTTTGGGCCAGGATAATTTATCATGGAAAAATGATATAAGATTTTTAGACTTATTTCTTGCTAATCTGTCAATAATTCACTGGAGTCCATCTCGTACTGAAACACCCTGTATATCTACCTACATAAAAAGCAACATAATTGTTTAATGGGCCAAAAAACTCACGTCCAGGGGAATTAAAACAACATGAGTAATTATTAACAATATTTATTAATTCAAATTAGCTACAAATAAAAACAGATTTAGAATTTATTTTATTACCTTAACATTAATGGGAGGACTGAGTTCACATGTCTCTAACCAAAAAATTCATAATTAGGTGTATATCCTGACAAAGATGATAATAATAAGTCTTCAGTATGGAAATCAGTCAGGACAGAATGTTGTTTAGTCTTCATTAACTTTAAGTATGAAAATGCCAATTCACACAGGTATGAAGATCCAAAACAAGAATAAATATATTCGCTACATTTGGTGATACTGGGATATTTTTCTCGGTTGATGTATTTCCAAAAATCCAAAAATATAAAGGTCTGTTGCCGAAAACGCTCACTTATCAAGTAAACAGATAGGTAAGAAACGCCACAATTTAATTTAAAACCTAAAGAAAAGGTACTTACATTTTAAACAGAAGAAAAATTGAAACTCAACGTTGACACCGTGGATAAATAATATTGATTGATAATAATAATATTGTTAATACTAAAGAAAAGAAGTTATTGTATGACAGTATCAAATACTCGAGCTAAATGGCTATGTTTTTTGCGAATCCAGACAACTGCATGCATATTGTTTTTGCGTGTTACGTTTACGCGTTGCGTTCAGTTACAAGTGTAACACATAATGTCAAGACATTGCGAGTGAGCGACCGGTCGATCGTGATCGACTTGTTGGCCACCCCTGCTCTACACCACTTAAGGATGTTTTTAACATCTATGCATGACTTGCCATACACTTCCATCAATTGGCAATGAATTTCAACTGGTTTAACACGACATGGCGGCGAGCTGGTATGACATTGGCATACAAAAATGCATCGACAGAAATGGCAATTATGTAGAAAAATAGATGAATGTTAAGCTTTAAAATGATATAAACATTATTAAAAATAAACATTTCTTTGTATTTTTAAAAAATAGGAGACCTTACTTTTGGGTTTACCCTTGTATATTTTATATGGTAACTGTTTACTATTTCCCAACTGACTCAGATTTTCTTCCAATGCATACCGATAAATTTTCTAGTCGAGCTGAGCATGGATCCATTTTTTTTCGTAGCGTCGACAATGGAAGGATAAAAAAGGCCCACTAAATATCTCGGCACACATTGCAGCCTACAAAGATATTATATGAATTTCACATCACTGAGTTTTACACGATTTCAAAACATCAACTGATGACATGATATAACTTTAACATTGGAACATTTTATTTTGAAAGATGGTGGTTTTCAACTTGTTCTCATTTCCATCCATGGGTGGAAATTACCCGAGAATGGAAGTGCTCCCTTTTATCCCCCATAGGCATATACAAGTGACTTATGAAATTACATGATATCCAAAGTTCACACATGAAGATGGTGACTTGTAGTGGTTGCAAATACATTCTTATCAAGTTTTTACAATTGACAAGTGACACTCACCACCTGATTCATTTCTTGGTAAGTCACAGCATTCTTCAGATGCACAGGACATGCAAATGTGGTGCCCAGAATGCAGCTCGTTCAGATGTTTTGCCTAATTGAAGGAAGGAAGTAAGAAAGAAAAAAAGAAAAAAATGAACAGTTGAAAAATGTGGCAAGGAATGGCTGAAGGGCATGTGGTTCACTAACCACTACTTGCCTAAAGAGATAATATGCAGTTTAATAACATACTGGGCTCATATCAAGCTGCCGAGGCAAACATTTCTGACAAGGGAACTTGACATTTCCTCCCATACAGCAGCTGACTGGTGCAGTTACTTGCACGAAATATGTGCCTGGGAGGTTCAATCCATCGATGATGGAAAAATTGGAGGGCCTGGCATCCTAATGGAAATTGATGAGGCTAAAATCTGCAAGTGAAAATACAACCACCGCCACCCTGTGTGGCTCTTGGGTATTTGGTGGTGTCAAGCCTGAAAGTGGCCGGGCATTTGTCGAGTGAATTACTGATCAGTCAACAGACACCCTGTTGGAAGTGATCTGTTGCCGTATTGAGCCCGGGACCATGCTCATCAGTGATTGCTGGAAGACATACAACCGCCTCAAGCAGGAAGGATTTCTTCACCTGTCTGTAAACCACTCAGTTAATTTTGTTCATCCTGGCACCAGAGTGCACACCCAACACATCGAAAGATTTTGGCAGAAAGTATGTGCTGACATTCCTCGTTGTCAATCGAAAACACCATACGGCAGGCCACCCGTTTGACTTTCTATTCAGACAACGAAAGTTCAACCGTCACAAAAAGCAGATCAATGAACTATTCACATCCATCATCAAGCTGTACAACAGGTGCAACCGTGAAGCAATAATGATTGAGAACTCCAAGGAGGAGTACGAATGACTTTTCCTTTTAGTAGTATTATTATTGCTATTACAGGTTGTAATGAGTATATTAGTTTTTGTTATTATTATTATCATCATCATCAGACTTATCATTATAGAGTCGTGATAGATCGTGGCAATGCATCAACAAGCAACATGCATGTTTGGCTTCATTGGAACAGTGGCCATGCACACGTAGTGAAATTTGACAGGCTATTTCTCTTGTTCTATCATCGACCGTCAACAAAAAACAATGGATCCGTGCCATGCTCGACCAGACAAATCTATTGGTCTGCACAAGATCAGAGTCGGTGGGGAAATAGTAAACAATTACCTTTTATATTAATATTTGTGTTCATATTTACATTGCGTAATAATCTTATAAAGTTAAATAAACTAACTGTAAATACATACTTTAATGAGCACAATATCTCCTCTCTTACATTTCCCTTCTGGGTCATACACTTCATATTCAGTAGTATGAGTAAAGTACTACCCAAATAAAATTTAAAAGAAATATTTAATAAGTTATCGAAAGCTAACTTCACATATAACTTTAAAAAATTCTCACCGCATATAGAAAATCATCATAGACTTCATGAGGCACGGAAACAGTAACTACTTGCTTCAGTTTCGGGGCATAACACTTACCCAACATCATTAATCTTCGAGTTGCCATCATTAACTCTTTTGTTACAATTATTTAAACAGGTTCATTTAATAATATTCATGCTACAAAGTTTTCGACTCACATGCGTAAAATCACATTACGATTATTTGTTTAAGTGTTGCCAATGCAATAAGTTCCTATACGTTAATTTTCTATTTATAAAACCGTTGGTGGCGCCAAACTGTGGCGGCTGACGAAATCGACATAACGTATTTTGACAATACAGAAAATATTTGTTATACTGTAATAAACAATGAATAATTCACGAAGTACATAATAATATAAGCAAAGCTTTGAATTCGGAGCGAAACTTCCATTTTTTTTTTTTTTTTTACGCTAGAGCCGGCGCGGCGTTCGGAGCCATTCTGGCGGGATGGCCGAGCGGTCAAGGTGGAAGCATACCGCTCTGGGGGACCCGGAATAGAATCCGGACGGGTCGAAAAATTTCCAGGAGTTTTTCTGGGGTGGTCTGTCCGGATATGTCGAACCCCATTCCTCACCACCCGGCCGCCCCATTTGAGCCTGGCCGAACCCATAATAGGCTTGCAAAAAGAAGCCCTTCTTAGAGCCCACAGGACGGTATGGCCGAGCGGCTAAGGTGTCAACAAAGCTTTGGGGAAACCAGGGTCGAAACCGACCGGGTTAAAAAAACTCCAGAAAGCTATCGGCAGTTCGGAGTTTCCATATGGATTCTGTCCTTCACTGCTTGGCCGTGTCATTATATTACTGAACGAATCCATGATGGGCTTGCTGAAAAAGCCTTGGTACTCATATAACAAAAAGAGATTAAATTTAAGCTACAATTTTTTTCTTTTACAGAATTAAATGCTAATTTTTATATTTGAAAAATGTTTATACTGGCAATATCAGCAAATAAAATGCTAATTAAAAAGTTAAACTTAAATATTATCTCGATAAATGTATTTACCACTAAAAGTTTTTCTTATTATAAAGCACCATAAAACGAAACATAAATTACGGGAATACTTCTACTAAAAATCAAATTATGATTTTTATTTATATTATAAAATAACGAAACGTCTATTCTTATATATAAACTTTTATCAAATTTGAATAAAAGTAGGTTAGCACATATTAAAATAACGGTCCACTAGTGGCCGAGTAGATAAAAACCCTTGAATAATGGTCGTAGTTTTGCTCTTGATAACGGGAAAAGACAGTAACAGATTATGTTTGAAGCCCTAGGCTCAGTTTTGTTATATGGTCCTTTATGTATAAGTGCTTTTTATAATATTAAAAGGACAATAAAATCGTCAATTTATGAGTTATTTTATTGTTCATGTTGGAGCGCAAAATATAAGCTACCTTATTTAAACATTCATTAAATTTTAGAGGCGTATTAATTTTTGATGTGTAATTTTTGTGGTCGCTGGAGACAACGAGGTCCTAAGCGTGCCCTGTGCCTAATGCGCCTACCTGGTAATTCGTCACTGGGAAAAGAAGATTTTGTTCATATGTCTCTGGCTGATAGACAGACACCGTTGCAGCAACTGGGGTGCGTATACATTTGGAATCAAACTGATCCAAGGTTATGCTGATCGTTCAAATTTCGTATACAAACGAACTATAGAGATCTGATCCGTGCATACAAACGCCATCTAGGATCGACTGGATCTCGATCAAACTAATCCGAGCGGAGGGTAAGATCATTTGAATCAGATAAAAAAAAAAAAAAAAAAATTAAAGATGGCGACCTCCATGGTTAAAGTCAAGCTGACAATTGACAGCAAAGAAATACGTTTAAGTGTCGACAATGAAAAGTATTTAAAACGTAATAAATGGTAAGTGAAAACATTATTAAAATATCCGATAAACTGAAAGAAAAAGAAAAAAAAAAAAGTATTAAGAGACAGTTTTGAAAGATTGTACTGTAAAAATGCACGGCGTGCACTCTCCCATTTTGCCATTATGTGAGCAGTTTTATTCACGATTCGATCCTTATATAAGCCTACTTTTCTTCAATTAACACACACGATAGAAGCGGTGACAAAGACTGATCCGATCTTACAGATCGATCCATCTGAAACGAAAAGTATATGCACCCCTGGAGTTTATCTTATGATAAGACTACCCTCTTTACAGGTGTCTTTCTGTGGCATTCAGGAGCTTCCCGCCGTGTACGTATGGTTTCTCTTCTAGGCCGTTCTAGGTCAGAACGGCTTAGACTGCGGGCAATATGACTAAATAGCTATCCTGCTTTCTTCACTTCGATGATGCGGCTTTTCTTAAACTCCATTATCTGTGCGTGATGTCTTTGACTGTATCGTACAAGCATGTTTGCGTTCAAAGATCTCCAAACAATAAATACATTAAAAATTCTGAACGTAGTGATACTCTGCTACCTTTTCTATAAGATACTTCAGTAGCAATTTTAAGCCATTACCTGGCGTGCCATCAGATAACAACTATAACCATTTTCATGCCCGTCTGAGACATAGTTGCGGTGCCGAGTTTTGCAATAATCGGATAATTCTATCCATGTATACTATGTTTTTTGTCAATGTAAGCATGTTTAAATGGATTGTAATTTGATTTTGTTATACGTATTTTTACATAAGAAAAATTAATCGTAAAATTGTCCACCAAAAATTTACTGTTTTTAGTTGGTCCAATTTTCAAAATTTCGTTTTCTGAAAAGTACCGTTTCACAGTTAGCCGCTTACGGTTCTATACTCATTATATGTTGTTAAAAAATATATACTGTATGTATATAGGTCACTAAAAGCTCACATTATATTCTTTCCATGTTTTCGGATTTGTGTCCTATTTAAATATAGTGAAAACAGATCGTATTACCAGGAAAAAACATCAAAGTGACAATCATGATTTTATTAATTTGCGAAGTTTCATTCTTATTTTTCTTTATTCGATGAAATCGTTTTGTATACTCTCTTTGTTATTCAGTCCTTGTAGAATTTTAGAATTGACTTGCTATTAGAAATGTTTAATTTGAATTTTTATAAGATATTATCTGTAACTTATAATGATAACATTCTGTAAATATATTTTAGCATCATTAATAAAATACAATGAAACTATAAATTAAAATAACTTTTTATTAAAAAGTTCACGATACAGTTTAATCTTCTTGAAGATGACAAATATTCTGTAATAATTTAAACAAATATATAACTTTTCGAATTTATATAGCCTAAGATTCTAGCCTAACTTCAAGTAATTCTTACCGTTTTAATGATAAATTCCTTTACTTTCATATGGTACAAATCCTACGGGTATTAAAGGTACTCCACCATAATCGTATGCTTTACCACCACCAATCGAATTAAGATTTTTAAACAAATTGCTCAGAAATGGGAGTCCTCCTAATCCCTGATTCTTGGGTAATCCAAACAATCCATAATTTAAATGACTGGCAGAAGCAAGAGGATATGGACATGGTATTACAGGATAACCATGATTATAAGGATATCCATGATTAATACCAGGCAATCCATTATAAGGATATCCATGATTAATACCAGGCAATAGAAGATTTTGTTCAATAGCAGAAGTAAATGTAATAAATAAGCTTACAGTTATTGCCTGAATAATACAGAAAATAATAAAATTAAAGATATAAAATGATTTTAAAACTAAAGTTAAAAAGTATTACTTACCAAAGTCTTCATGATTTTAACTGCTTTACTAGATCTTCGATATTAGAATATCTCTTCGAGACATCTGGCAGGATTTATATACTTTCTGAAAGTACTTATCGAGATTTTCGAGTATTAAATCGTGTTTATTAATTTATATTTTTAAAACTGATTCGTGTTTATTTAATAATGAACATTTCCTGTAAGAGTGTCAAAGAATAGCGAAAGTTTCGTGAGAAATCCTCATAATCGCTTTAATGAAGAGTCGTGAGTTGTGTCCAGGAAAATTTTCTTAATGAACTTAATCAAAGTAGTTATTAATATCGATTTAGAAAGAAAAGATAAATTATACGTATTTATAGATTTTGACAAAATTAGTATTTGTTATAATTGAGTTAATAGCTATTAAGTAAGCTTCTTTTATAGTTTATAACACTTAAAGCGAAAATAGTTATGTAATTAAATTATATGCGTATAGATAGACTCTTGATACTATTAGAACGGAAAGACTACTTTTCTTTTCCCTCTCTGTTAAAAAATTCTAACCATCCTGTAAAACAAATAATAATAAAATTGTTGATGACAGTTGAAGTTAAGATCATAGCCATGTTTTATAATAAATTTTGTAATGTTCCGCCAAAAGTCAAGGTTCATCGTCTCTCCTCTCTACTAGGAGAGGTGACTTATTATGAAGGGAGGAGAGATGACGCTACTTTAATATATATTTTAACATAAAGAGATTACAATGAAAGAAAGAAAAAAAAATTAAAGTAATTTTTATGTTTCAGACACACTATCATTTATTACATTACAAATATATTGAATATTTTTTTGTTTAGATTAAGAATAAAAATGTGTTCATTTTCTACTGACTTATTGTCTCTTTTTTGGTGCAATATCTACAACACCGAAAAACTATAAAAGCGAAAAAAATGTTTCTTTTAACACCGTATACGTTTATAACTTGTTGCTCGTGCTGATTTCTCCTACGGCATCTCTCCTACCTATAGTGCGTCATCTTACCAACCCTAGTATAAGAGATGGCAAAATGGAGTACCTTAAATTCGTTATAAATAATTTTCTATTATCATGATTTTAAAAATAACACTTTTTTTCTAAAGAGACTGAATTATAATAGGCCATTCTATAATTGTTATTCTTTGATGTGCCCCATATTGTTTGATACAGAACGATTTTCCGAAATGTGCATCTTCTTCCCTCGCTTTACCTGATATATATATATTTTTGCTTGGTATGCTGTACAGATAACTTGCAGCAGAATTTATATGAAAATAACTTTTTCTCGCATAGTAATGCACATTTTTAATTGCAAATTTTATTTAACTTATTTATATTAATAACGAAAAACATTCCTGAAATTTTAATGCATGAAATAATTCATCCTAATTTACACGTATCTTTCTGATTTATGCGTGAGCTCCAGAAACAACATACTCGTATGTCGTGACAGTTTTTTTTTTTTTTATTTCTTCCTTCCTATCAAGATATTAAAATATGTCTACTATAAAAATCTCGATTAATAAATTAGCTTTATTTCATTTTAGTTTTTTTTTGTTTTAAAAAGCCTATTTAATTTTGAACTTTAATCAAGCCATCTTCTCGGTTTAAGAAGGTATTCCTTGTTGTCTATTTAATGCAAAATCAAAAATAGATTTGTTTAAAATCGTTCCATAAGAGAATTGTAGATCTAAAACATATCATAATTCAAATCGTAGAGTGTATGTTTGGGAAGTTACTAAGCTAAAATAGTTAGGCCTGTCGTTCGATTCCAGTTTTTCTAAAACGCTTATTACAATCATATTTCACTGTCATAGCCGGAAGCAACATTCTTCATAATGCTAATATACTATTGTATGTTATCATTATAATATACGTTAACAATAAATAATGACAAAACGAAAGAGCTTATTAGTCTTTGAGGTAACTTCCTAAGCAGACATGAAGTGATTGATAATGCGTTATGTTTTTAGGTCTATGAGTTGTATTTGGGTGTGTTTGACGTCTTTATGGTGCAATTTTAAAAAGTATTATTCTTTTTATACAAAATATATTGTGAGAAATAATTGTCTAATTAAATAAAAGTTGTTATATTCGAAAGTTAGAAATTGTAACCGTTACGTTTAGCCTATTTTTATTATCATTTTAGGAATCTATTTTCAACGATAAACAATTCCTCTAAAATTTCTTAAGCAAAAATTATGCAAGAAATATTTGTTTAAATTATCGATTTTCATCTTGCATATTTTTTACATAGGGTGAAAGTGGTTCTTTTATTATCCACAATATCCTAATATTTCAATCTTACCATTTATCTTTGAGTAGGTTTGTTTTTCCTATTTGTATTTCCTTTAAAAAAATCATTATTTAGCCAAAGTCAATTACAGTGGATGATAATTTTCCTTTCCAGTACTTCATTTTGTTACTAATATTATTTTGCCCTTCGCCTTATAAAAATTTAATTATACTATAATAAAAGATCTGAGAAAATAATACTTTACTGTTATTTTACTTTTTAAAATCAAAATATAAATTAGTTACCTTGAAATTACAGTTAATGAAAGTAATTAAAACACGAATTTAAATGTTTAATTTTTATTTCAGCAAAATTTTTGCGACAGAAATAATTGATTTAGTTTTACCGTTTAGTTATTTGTTTTAATTTTATCGCTCTATTATTAAAACTACGAATAAATAAACAGAGAAAATTATTTAACACTTGAAAAACGAATTTTTTATTAATCTTCAATCGTAAAAGTGTCTTTAAAACATTTAATTAATCAACCATAAAAATTATTAAAACCGTTAAATGGTCTAAATCCTGCACCATGACCACTTCTGTAAAACGATCCTCTTTCACCATAACCGAAGAATGGATTATTAATGCCACCATAACCACCACCGTAATTGCCACCATAACCGCCACCATAACCGCCACCGTAACCACCACCGTAACCACCACCATATGCTCCTCCATCGTAAAAGGGTTTATCGTAACTGGATGATCTTTCATGATATTTTCCACGTCCACGATTACGACCACGTCCATATCTCCCATAACCGCCGAATCCTCTGATATGTGGCTTTCTATGTTCACGATATCTCGTCCTTGGAAATCCATAAACACCATAATATGGTCTTGCATAATTTCCACGATTGTATTGACGTCGTTCAGGAGATCCAATTATCATTTCAGAAACAAGCAGAACAAACAGAAATCCTAGCTGCACAGTTTTAAAAATGTCATTTAAATTCAGAAATTGAGTTATAAGTAATTTAGTAAATTGTGTTTAAATTTTGATAAGAAACAATTAAAATTTAAAAAAGAAACATGTCTCTACTTACCAGGAAATTCATTTTTTTCTGTTTAATATTAAAAGATGCATAATTCTCCCTTTTATTTATTTAAATTATTAATTAAATATCACGTGATTGCTAAAAGGACCAATAGAAACTAAGAATTTAAAACCGGAAATAAACCTTTCCGCCAAGACACGTCCTATTTGGTGTTAGGTCTTTTAATTAACAAAACACAATGAATTAATCAGCCTGGAACAACTATTTTTTCTTACAAAATCTTTATTAAGATTTTTTATAAGGTACATAACTTATATAAATATTCAATCTTCTAAAAGTTTTGATATTTATCTTCATTTTCCTCTTTTTTTAAACCTTTAATTAAAAAATAAAACAAAATTAATGTTTTATGGCAAATGTATATAAAACACAAATCGGCATATTATGAAATTTACACTACTATTGGATTTTACCTGCAAGATTTACCATGGTTTGTATACGTATCGTCTTTGGTAAGGACCATATTCTCCGTGGTATCCATAGGCAGGCACAGCAGCAGCAGCTCCGTATGCAACTGGGTGATGAGCTACACCAGCAACCACTCCTACTCCGTATGGTCTATATCCATATCCGTAGCCACCATAATATGGTCCTCCGTAGTAGCCAGCCATGGCTACTGCAGCCAAAAGAAGAAGGGCAGAAACAAACAGCTGTAAAGGAATTATTTTAAATATATATATATTTACCTCTTGTAGAGTCGAATAGGAATATAATCTTTGTTTGGTTCAGTTCTATACTTACCAAAGTTTTCATTTTGAATTGTTTTTTCGGTTTAGTGATCCGAAGGGTTTAGTGATTTTCTCATGACCACCGAAGGATATTTATAGGAAAACGAAAATTGGCTGACCAATGATAATTGTTGATTTTAGATTGATTGTCTAGGTCAGGTCATAAATTTCGTAACAACCAGTAATAACCTGCCTGGCCCTGATTTTACAAAAGGGTGGTGCTGGAGTTAATCGACATTCTCAGTCTTATGGGGTAACTTAATCATCTATTTGCATACGAGAAAAACAGCTAAGATCCCATTCTCCAGCATCATTTAACTTCTACTTATCGATAAATAACCAAAAATAGTAATTTTATTTTATGACTTTTAGTTGTCAAATGTGTTTTTCGTCCATCAACTCAGAAACTCCAGCGTTTTGCGTCATTAATATTATTTTCTCATTTTAAAATGTAATTTTCCATTAACAAGTAAATATATTCGAAAACCGTGTGACCTGAAATTTTATACTAAAACTGAGAACAATGAAAACAGTTGATTGTTATGTCAGTTAGAGATTTGTAACAGTTTCTTTGAAAGGAAAACCTTAATTTAGTTCAAAAATTAAATATTTTATAACGCTTTGTTGATGAATTTATTTATATATTTGTTGTTTTTAATTTGATAACTAAAAATAAATTCTATTTAATGATACGTTCGCTTTATAGATTTTTATTAAATGATATTTTTTAATATTTTGAATGATTTATCTACATATTTATTAAAATAAACTGAATTATTCATTAAAAAACTAAATGGTTTCTAAATAATTAATATTTTCTTAGCATATCGGTGTAAATAGAATAACAACCGAAAGCCTACTTTAAACAAAGCTTCCCACTCATTTATTTTGGAGAAATTATAATAATAATAAATCAAACAACTTTTTCACTTAGCATACTACTGTGTTTAAATAATCTACATAATATTTAACCAAATATATTATCAAATATTTTCTAATCACGATCTGTGTTATCATTTTGTGTTATTTAATCACTGTTATATTTTTAATTAAAAATTTATTTTGTAAATATTTTATTTATTTATTTTTAATTAAGAAGGAATATCCTGCTGAATACACATATGCTAATTTGGACATAAAATTATAGAAATAAACTTGTAGATTGTGACTAAATTCCTGTATCAATAAGAATTTTCTTTTAAGATTATCGAACATTAATGATTTTACATTTTTATCAACATACAGATAAAACTTAAGAACAAATATTGTCAATTGTTTTTTAACATATTTAAGAGGCTTATTATATTTTTGTGTTATCTATACTCGTATTGTGAAATGACATTGTGTTTATGACAGCTGTTATAAGAATTTCTTGTGACAAATAAGCTAATTCTAAATTCATAAGTTTTTCAGTTAAAATTTCGTCTTATCAAACAGTTTTCACATATAAGTATTTTATTTGGGTTGCTCAATAACAGAGAATTGGAAGTATTGGGCTAATCGCGGTTCTTAAGCAAAGTATAAACGGAAATTTGCCACGCCTCATTACATTACAAACATGAAATATAAAAATTCGTTCGCCAAAAATGATTAACCATTAGAAAACTCATTAAAAATAAAAACACTAATAATTGGCACCCCAACGTTTTTTTTTCTTTCACATCGAACAGGTTTCATATATAATATTGTACTTAACAACAAATACATTACTGTACTGTACATTATTTTGGATTGATTTCAAGATTACAATTTATGTTCAAAGTAAATTTCGTCATCAATGCTGTTGACCTTGATATCATCGAAAGTTACTCTCACCCATTGTCGACTTAGGCATCATTTGTCAGTTTTAGTGTTCATTTTGACTCAATTGCCTTTTTTCTCTTTTATTTCTTATTTATATATTTAGTGATTGAAGAATTTCAAACGCTTTTTCGATTTGTTATAAGTTTATTATTTAATTTTACAGATAAATATACCTTGCAATCAACGGTGTATCGAAGACTGTTCCCTGTTAATACCGTAGTAAATGATAATACCGTAGTAAATGCGTGGTATATAGGCCTACAATGAAGCGCGGCATCTCTTTATGTTTTTATACGAAATTTATAAGTCAAAACATAGATTATTGACTAATTTAATAATAATTTAAACAAAATAAAAATAGTACATTCATTAGTTATATTTAAAAAAAAATATTACACATTATCTTATAATTCACAATTAATGAAATAGTTCTTAAGTACTGTATATTATAAAACTGCACATAGATAATCGCATAAATTTTTTTCAATCAGGTATTCTATTTTACATAGAAAAAATTATAATAGAAATATTTATACGAATTTATAGCTAATTTCATATAATAAATTTTACGTAATTTAGTAGGTACTAACTAGAATTATTTTGAATTAACTTTAGCATATATACTAGCAGGTAAGCTCGGTGTTGCCCGGGCAAAAAATAAGTACAAACATCAAGATTATTTAGTACCTCTAACCCTTTTATTATATTCTATTCTATATATATTTTATTATATCGAGAAAATTTAATGTTATATCTCCAGCCAAACATAAAATTCTAATATTTCTTCTTCAGACTTGTTGTATAAGCATACTACTGACATCTGAATGCTTATATGGGTCATATAAAAATCCGAGTTTGTCCAACCGAAAGACACTAGTTTTGTAATCACGTGATTTAAAATTCACGAATAGATATTCGTGAATTTTAGCTATACGAATACTTATTAGCTATTGGGAAGTGTTACGAACAAATAATAGATCAAAGAAAACCGGTTTGTGCTATCCTGTAGTTATATAAATCCAGTTCCGTAGCTACGGGAGCTATTAGGTGGCTAAATCCCCTAAAAACATAATATCTAGCTTACAAAAGAAGATTCCAACTTGAAATCGAGTTTCGTCTTAAAATTTCGTATTTAACGTATTTCAAGGAGAAAAACAACAGACGTAGTGAGAGTTTAAGCAACCGCTATTTGGGTGTTAAAAGCCATAGAATCGAAAAATTCAACATTTGGTTAAATCACTTTAAAAGGCAGTATTTTATCTGTTTTATGACAAAATTTAATCGCAATAAAGATATTCAGAGCAAACGTAACTGATACAGAGCTTTATAAGGGGATATTTTATTATAGAGTTCAAAGCAATAGGCTTTCATTCTTTTTTTTTTTTTATTGTGCATTCAGTCATTTTCATATTGAATGTTAGCTCTTAGCTTCATCTTCATTTTTAAGTGGCCTTCCGAATATTTAATCAACACGATTTGGATTAATTGACAACATCTCTTCAAACAGGCTTTCTCTTTTTCTCCGAGAAATAACAATGTGCAGTTACAAAATGATTTTCACTCCATTAAGAGGCCATTTTAAAAATTCAACTTTTAATCCTTCCGTAGCGATTGATACATACATTTACGTAAATTACGCGTACATTTTTGTAAAACTGTCTATTGTTTTCTTCATTCTTGAAATAGGTTAAATACGAAGTTCAAGACGAAACTCGATTTCAAGTTGAAAGCATTCCCTTGTTAGTGCAGCAATGCCCATAGGCAATATATATAATATACATTTTTGCTTTCATCATGTAAAGTTAGGTTGCTTTTTTATACGTGGACTGTAGCTAATAGTACTGGTAGGAAATAGAAAAACACCAATCGTTCGTTCTCTTTGTGTCGTGTTTTTATTGTTGATCCAACTCTTGTCCCTTTTAATATCAGATGATGAAAAGCTATTTTTAACAGATTAAATTAATAATAATCGCCCACAACAAGCTCGGAAAAGCGGAACAATTGAAATGATAAATTTGTAAATTTTTATGTAAATGTTTACCAGAGATTCCCGACAGAGTCGATATAGACCCTGAAGGTCAATGGAATTTTGAAAGGAATCGGTGGAACTCAAGAGGGTCAACTGTGAATCGATGGAAAAGTCAGATACTTATTGTACTTTTTCGAGAACTTCAGGTAATTTTTATAATAATATTCTACAAAATGTATAATATAAATTTTTGTAAATCAATCGTTCATACAATAAACAGGCCCTGTTTCAGTCAAATGAACACTAAGAAATTTTTCTTATGTTATATGCAACGATTCTGTTTTAAAATGGTTCAATAATTTTATTTCGTTATCGTTTTTAAATTTTTTAAATAAATTTTTTGATACATTACTCAAAACCTTGGAAACATTTCAAGAGGATCGATTGAAAGAATATTTTTTTATATGGGATCAATGGAAGAAAACTTTGGGATAGACAGTCCTACTGATACCGAGCCTATTTATAGGCATATACAACTTTTTCAGATTGCCTCTCATTTATTAATCTAGCTCCCAATGTTTAATTTTCTTTCTGTCCTCTACCCAATATTTATTTTTTATTCTGGTTCATTTTTGGCTACGGGAGTGTATAAACATTGTACAAATAGACTATAAAATGCTTACAAATATGCAATCAAAGATAGAAGATGGTTATAACTTGAAAGGCACATAATAATAAAGACCATCAAAAATAATTTTTTATACTATGTTACTACATAGTAGGCTAATAGGCCTAATATCAATTAAAGAAAGATTTTAATTGTTTTCTTACACATAAGATAAAGTCGACTTCCATAAGTTTAAAAATTAGATTCTAAATAAAAGCTTTCTGCCATAATTAAAAACTCTCATTTAGTACAGGTTCAGATGATCTACATTTACGAAGTGTGAATAAGTTATAAATTTAAAAAGTTTAAATTTGACTATACGATAACTCGTTTAAAATTGGTCAATTATATTTACATTTTTAATAAAATACAAAAATATAGAAGATAGAAAATATCTTCGGATATCCGTCTTCACAATCAGCAGCGAAAAACAATCTTCATCCATAAAGACGACCTTTTTATGGAGGCTACGCCTCTGCAATAATGCAAATTGATTAAAAGTGTCATTGCTGAAAAGCAATTTGCATTATTGCAGAGGCGTAGCCTCCATAAAAAGGTCGTCTTTATGGATGAAGATTGTTTTTCGCTGCTGATTGTGAAGACGGATATCCGAAGATATTTTCTATCTTCTATATTTTTGTATTTTATTAAAACTATACGACAATTGTTTCGTTTTCTTACATCAGGATAAAAACATTAAAACATAAAAACATTACATCGAAAAAATCCCACCTGGGACTTTTTCGATCCGTCGCATAGTCAAGACAGCATGTGGATCTTTTTGAGGGATAGTCCGTACGGATATTCGTCCTGTCCTTCTCCATTCGGCCGCCCTATTATGGGCCTGGCTTAATGGACCCACAATGAGGAAAAAAAAAACTAAAAATTGCACAATGCTAAAAAGGACTCTTATTGCTCATGGGGCGGAGAGAACTAAAATCCCCAGAAAAGTAAGTGTTTCCCTGAAAAAAAAAGCAGTTTCTGTTAATAAGTAGAGTGCAAGTGGTTCAATAGCTAGGCATCTGGGTTACTGACCTTGACGGTACGAGGCGGACAGGCCGAAATATTGTTACAAGATAGATTTACTCCTGTGTAACTCGTCCTCTCCGTTTGTCCGCCCGCCTAGTGACTTTTTTGCGTTCATTCCATTCGCCCAAGTGTGCGCTTACCCTTACTCCACGAGTACGTTGGGCAGAGAATGCAGTTCAAAGAGCACGGGAATGAAGAGCACATATCGTCAATTCCACATTCCACGTCTATAAATGAAGTAAAATTATTAAACAAGGTTATTTAAATCCCGAAATTTGTTAGAAGACTTACGTAATATGTACTTTAGGGGAGCAGTGCCAAATTTCATCCTAGCGACTAAATTTTAAACTATAGTTTTATTTCAAAAAGTGAAACCGCATAGTCAAGACAGCATGTGTATCAAAATTTGCCCAATATTTTTGCCTTAATATTTACCCAATAGTTCTTTCTACACAGTGTTCTAAACAACTGCTCTTTAATTATGATCACCTTGTATTTTTTCTAAATCTTTCAATAGTAAAATTGAAAACTGTACATTTAACATTTTTATGTGTGTCTATAAAATTTTATTATATCATATAATCACAAATATGGGTATTTAATTACTATAATAGATTTCTGACAATAATTTTTGCTTGGATTCAAAATGTAATTGTTTTTCAACTCTCAACATCTCTAAATATCTTTCATTTATACACTTAAAAGAAGCGAGAATACATAAATTTTTATGTTATTTCATAAAATTTTACGATGCTTCTATAAGTGTAACGTATATTATATAAATTTTTTCTAATGTTTTGTCATCCAAAATGCCTACAACTCACATTGGCCTACCTAGGAATATAAATTTTAGACTGGTGTTTACTTACGTGTCCTTTTTAATTAAAAAAAATACTGTTTTGAAGACATTTAATTGTAGACTTTGTTTTTTTAATGTCGTGTTCTCATGTTTTTGTTGAGAAGTAGGCCTAATTCATAACTAACTGTTTATATAATTTTAGAAATTTTCAACGAAGAGTAAGTAAAAATATCAGTAAAACGTTCGGTTGGGGCAAATAAACTGGAAGAAACGTCAATAATTAAAAATTATCCTAATTAAATTTTAAATTTTATGTTTTATCCGTCTGAGAATTGATTCTAAAATTACATTTTGCACTCAAAAAGATTCACGGTTTTGTGTGCTAATTTAAACGTGCAGAGACGATAATTTTCTCTTAGTCTTTCGGATAAATAATGCATGTCTTCTTATTAAAAACAAATTATTTTTCTTATTAGTTTCTCAATTTTTTTTTTTATTCGTTTTTTATTTTCTCGTATTCTCGTGGGACATTTTTATTAGTTTTTCGAATTAATCGAATTATCAATATAAGCAACTTGTATGATTTTATTAATTTTTTTCCTGAAAGACCGTCGTTAAGTGAATCGTTTCTTATAAGCTGTATCCTAAATTGAAATTACGTTTATGAAAATAATTTTAACTATATATATATTAAAAAAAATTAAGAAAGAATACAGTAATTAAATACGGCACAATTCATGCAGTCAATAAATAATTTTTATACTTGTAAGCTTTAGCATTTAAACAAATTTCTTTCGATTGGTAAAGCTTATTCTAGATTTATTTATTAAATATACACTATTCACTGCAACATACGAGCGATTAATATGTGCAAGCAGGCCGTGTACACGGAAAATTTGGGGTTAACCCCCATATTTGAAAAGAATTGGACTAGGTTAATAAAACAGGACCCATTTAGTTCCTCCTTAGTCTACTATATTATGTTACTCTATATAATTATATTGTAAAAATTAATAAACTACGTTATGACAAAACAATGTGTGTTTTTTTAAACCCCATCCTTTTAAAAATCCTACGCAAGCAATATGCAATATAATACTAAAAAATCATATAATTTTTGTATTGTTCTTCAAATTTAGTACTTTTTTATCAAGTTTCCACGAAGCCATTCATTGTCGATTTATAGTCTTATTAATAAGCACTAAAATCATTGAAAAGGAAACTATAAAAAAGAGATGGTTATTAACTTTTCCACTAAAAACTTTCATGCTTAAAATATTAAAACGTGATGACTTTAATTAATCATCAATAAACCATGTAATAACAAATGGAAACGTCACGATAAGCGGAAAAGTATGACGTGCCTACAAGCGCATGTAATTAGCATATTTCTTTTTTTTTTATATATAGCCTATATATAATTTTAATTTTAAATTATTTAGATGACAAACAATATCGTTAACGTGACCGTTTAAATTTACAGTTTTATCTTTAATCGTTTAATTAATAATTTCAAATTAACTTGCTTAAAATTTATTAAGTATCAATAAAATATTTCGAGTATGTTGGGTTTAGAAATTTAATTTTTAATTGTAAATATCTTCTGTATATTAATTAAAAAGTTATTTTTCTAAACGATAGATGGAAGCACAAAAGTAGGCCATAATAAATAGGCCTGTGTTAGGTTAATACAGTAATTATACCGTTAATTAGGTTTTGCATGTTTTATTTTAAATTCTTAAAATATAATAATATATTTAGATTAGAGTTAATATGTTGTGAACCTTAACCGTAATATAGCCAAGGTTTTGTGAATTTAAACTTTTAACCTGAAGTTCATTAAAGCTACTTTGCTATGCTCTATGGATTTAGATACTTAGACTCGCGCTATTAGTTATAATAGGCCGTTGGAGCAAGATTTTTCTTGGGTCGGATACTTGTTTTCAGCTACACAATAATAGATATATCATAATAATTAAACAACATTCATAAAATTGAATTGAAGCGTTTTCATTGTTTCTAATAAATTCCGAAACGTGTGCACTGGATTAAAAATGAATTTAGCTGTAACTTGATGTAACTATTGACGCCCTTTTTGTATAATTAGAAGTACAGGTTTAGAGAACAAATATACATTTAGTTATATTATATAAATTTCTTTTGTGTGAAATTAAAATAGAAACCAGAAAATCGTGAAATTTTCTATGTAATTCCTACCTATTTGAATATAAATAGTAACCATTTGTACTCATTTGAGATGAATAAACAACTTAAACGAGTCCAAGTGTTTTTTACAACAAAAAAAAAAGTATGAATGGAAACGTGAAATTTAATTAAACGTATCAAATTTGTTTCTTTTCTCGTTAATACAACTGGAGATGCATCATGAAATCGAAATGCTCAATTGAGTTAAAAATATTTGTTATAAAAAGTAAATGGCGACGGGACGTTGTGTTAAATGACGATGAAAATGATGAGCATTAACCACCTGTGACATATTTACTGAAAAATTTAAACATTTTCTCTCAACTAGAAAATCATGTGTAACATGAAACCTATCTTTATATAAAACTATAAGTATAATCTTTCAATATAGTCTAATTAAATTATCTTCCTATGAGTTTTTACTCGAACAGATGTTTTTCTATATATAAAACTATATTTTATTCTTCCATCTAAAACATTTTTCTATTAATAAATTTACTGATATTTTTTTTTTTTAAACAAAAGCTATGTATTAAGCCATTAAAACAATTTACAATACGTGAAGTCGTGTAATAACCAGATTATTAAAAAAGTGTGTTTCACACTATCACTCAACCATTTAATGACAAGTAACACCCCGAATAAAAAAGAGAGTAATTTTTGTTTTAAATATTAAATATTACACATTTATAACAAGAAATTTAATAAAAATATTATTTACACTGTCCAAATATAATTATTAAAATAATTGTTCGACATCTGATACATCTCTTTTGCATGATAATTGGCTGATATTCGATCGGGTGATCAATGTATAAAATGATTGATCACAACTAACTGATAACGTATAATTGAAATGTATTAAATCACGTATTAAAAATAATTAATAATGCGTTTTAATCTTTACAACATAAATTGGCCACAGTTCTTACGATAACAATTGAGGTTTTGGTGTTGCTGCCAGGTCTTTCTCTACTTGTTTCCAGGATCTAAATTTTTTCAAATAATCCTTTAGAACAGGTCTCACTCCGTAAGCGTATCTGTATGGTTTATATCCGTAAGTGTATCGAATTGCAAAAAATGGACTTCTTGTATACGCTCGTGAATTAAATTTTGGCGAATAATAGGCGTACATGTAATCATTTTTCAATGAATTATCGGAGAATCGATAGGGAATTGGAGCTATTTTAGCATTTTCATGTCCGGAATACTCTCTGCTGCTTACTAATTCTAAACAAAGGATGAAGAGGAATATCTGAAAAGAAATTAATAATAAAGTTAGGGTGCAAAAATTATTTCAAATAATAAATTAACTCATACCATTATATTTAGCTTTCTTTTTTTTTAAATAGAAGCAAAATATTCCATATTTAGAATTATTCGGGTTTAGTGTGTATAATTGTTCGTAACCTTCGATAGTTTCGATCGAATATAAAAACTTTCTTATTTCAATTCTCAACGACGATAAGCAGTGTAATTTTAAAAACATTTAAAAAGTTAATAAAACATTATCAACATTTATTTGTTTAAAATAAGTTAATATAATTTTGGAAAATAATAGAAACCAGTTTTAAGCACCTGGGGCGTATTCCCAAGAATTTAAGGAAATAATAAACAAAGTGTATCTTAATGGTAGCTTTAGTCGATTTCACGCGAGTGCTTTTTCTTTGAAAATGAAACTGACAGCAAACAGCGAAACACCCTTTCAAAATACAAACAAACACAAATAAAAAAGAAACACTCTTTTTGGTAATGTAAGGTACGCTTACAAAGAATTAATTTCTAGCAAAACGAACGTGTTATAAGAATTCCGGCTATAAAATTATCTTTTTATTTTCAAGGCTACAGAACTTTTCGCTGGTCAGTGTTATGCGGTATATGGCACTGATCAAGCCTTTATTATCTTTGATAAACTCGTTCGCAAGGATAAATGTAATGAAATCTTTCATTTATTTTTATTTTATTGTTTATTTCTTAAAGTATTCTAAAGTTACTTTCAAAGTATTTCAAATAAATAGGTTAAAATTACTAAAGTAAATTATTTTATAAGCCATAAAAAATTTCAAATATCAAAATAGCGTATTAATAATGAAATTTATCAACGATACGTGTCAAAATATACAATATTAATAACAGGAAAGGACAGCAAGAATCAAAAATAACATCAAATGACGACTAGCATTATTAAATATTTAATTATTTTCTGTATGGACAAAAGAATTGCTTTTAAATAACCGAAAATAATAGAATTAAAAATATTATTATTTCATAGTCAACTCTACTGTTCTATATATTTTTCACGATATTTTAAATTTTAAAAAATTTCCTATTAAATATAATAGTTTTTTATTTTTAAGTTGAGGAAGTGAAAGCTTCTTTTGTCACCAGAAACAATAAATCTATTCCTCTCTTTCTTTAGAAAATGCTAATGAATAAACAATATAAATTCACAATGTCCAAAATATATTACATCATTTACTGCTTTTCGTTATGTTATCGGATAATAATTAAACAGGAAAAAAAAGAGGACAAGATTTTTAAAAAATCACGTTTTGTTACTAAATTGTTGCATAATGCATCATTAACAACAACGATTACTCATAAATGTTAAAAGTTATACGACAGTGATTAATAATATTCTGAATTGAAGCTACTCACCAGTATCATGGTTGACGAGAAATGAGTAGAACACTGAGCTTGTTAGTCTCGCTTTCAAGTGAACTAACTCCTCCTTGATTCTTAAAGGACGTTTGCTTTCGAACCTGTATCTAGGACAAAAAACTTGTGCATTTGTTTCGTTTCCAGTTTTTTTTTCTCCTATAATTCCTTTATCTAGATTCACGATTATGCGGTGAAAATTGCATTTATGTCATGTATATCGAATTTATTTTAACGACTTTTTCGTAAAAACACTGCAAAGATAATAGGTTTAATTGTATGATATACGTTATCTTTATTATATTGATTACATGCATGTTTCATGCGTTTACATGTAAGTTTAAATTACGTACAAAATCTAAAAATGTAAGTACTTTGTTATCAGGGAAGGAGAGTGAAATATGTCAGAAAGAAAATGACACGCATTAGAAATAATTAGAGATTTCTTATTTCACAATACAAAATGCAATAGTTTACTATGAGTTTATTCTTTTAAAAGATAGAGAAGTTTGTTTAATTTATCTGTTGTATATTAAAATGAGAAAAAAATTACCTTTTCATAATCTTTTTTGGCAATAATTATAGATAAATAGTTTGTAAACAAAGATGTTTTCCTAATTTCCTTAACTTTCACGTTTAAACACACGAAGACATTGATAGCTTTATGCAAAAATAAGTTTATTACTTATGACTACCGTTTGCAAGAAAATAGAAAATGATATATTACTGAACCTCCAATAACGGCCACAATCTAACAACGATCACCTCTAAGGCGCGGCCATTTTTCAGCAAGATAAACAAAGCTGCATACAAAATAACCTTCCAACAATGGGCACTCCTAATAACATTTTTTAATTTCCAGTCAGTGGCCGTTGTTCAGAGGTTTGACGGTATTAAATGTTACATCATAACAGCATAAATTAGGAGAACATTTAGCATTTTTTTTATTTTATATTTTGTCAATTTTTATTTATTCTTAGGTCAAGTAAATGTCGAACACATCACTTCAATCTGTTCATAAAATACATATACATAGCATATATATATATATATATTTTAATTATTTACGCTATAAATAAGCTTTAATTTTAAAAGAAAGATACTTATCTTAATACAGGTTTAAAAAACGAAAATATTTATACTTGACTAAAATGCATTATATAAATCCGATTTAAATCATAAATTAGTTTTATATTAAAGTCTGCTTAAGCCTGCGTTAACCTAATTTTAACCGTCTTTAAGTTATAATTTCGAGAAGACTGAAAATAACTAGACATGTTTTTTGTATCTAATAAATTTCCCAATTTTTTTTTAAAAATATTCAATTTAATTCTAAATTTAAATATCATATTTTATTCGTGTTTCTTTTTTATTGTTAGAATTAAATACATTTATGAAAAATAATCTAAATAAAATTTATATTTATTTATTGATGCTTCTAGTGATAATCCCTGTAATGAATTTAATTTCAGTTTTTAATATAAATTAAAATTTATGTAATAAAAAGTAAACTAAATCATTTGATATGTTATGTTACTATGTGCCAGGCGAATTCTTGTGTACCCCTTTAGGCACGTTTGCCATCCTTGACCTAAAGAAAATTTCAAAACTAGTGAAAACATTCTGTCAACGACACATTTAGAGTAATTTTTTATTGCATAAAATAAACTAATAACGAATTTAAATTCAATTTAGAAACCGGATAATGATATAGTATACCGAAATATCATTTTGAAAAATATCAATAGAGCGTTAAAGTTCTTTATTTTCTTTGTATCGTTTCGTATTTGATTATTCTTTATCTATAAATAAAGCCATTGGTTAATGTTACCTATGGTTCCAAGATGGCAGCTCGTCTCTGATTCCAGCAAATAGAAAAAGGGAAACAGTGGGGACGTACGTTCTAACCTAACTTAACCTATTCTAATAAATTACCATAATTATTACCAACAAAATTATTAGAATAGGTTAGGTTAGGTTAGAACGTGCGTCCCCACTGTTTCCTTGCTGGAATCAGACGAGCCGCCATCTTGGAACCATAGGTAACATTAACCAAGTCATTTTTATAGAACGTTAAACCATACCGAAAATTCAGTTTATATTTTCGTTAACTAAGATGAAGTTCAGCAGAGATAGAAGATAAAACCACTGAATACTCGCGCCTGACTAACGTGAAATTCTTCAGGTTATCTTCACGTATCTAACACCTAAATAGGAATCATTTTACCAATAGAAAATCGGGGCCCCGATTGGCAAATTACTCATGTGTTGCGTTGCCGTTTCTCACCAATCTAATCCAATCAGGCAAAGTAATAATTTAATTAATTTTACAATACAATATTTAAAGTGACGTATAAACTACTATACTTATATTTAAAGTTGTAACTTTAATTAAAACTATAAACTTTGTTTTAAAATTATAATACACTGAATATAATGAGAATTTTAGTTATGCAAATGTTACATTCAATTCGCTTCCAGGGAAGAAAGTTTGTAAGATTGGCTTTTAAATTCGGTGAGCAACTAGGGCAAGTCATTGCTATATAATTATTTGTTACTTAAGAAGGCTCATTACTGACTCATTGCAAGAATTTATATTTACAATATATGATTTACGTAATAAGCTCGTATGTAAAAGGTTATGTAAAATGAAAGTTACATCATTATAAAAATGTGAAATGTGAAAACTTAAAGCGAAATAAGTTTTTCGAATAATAATACAGTGATTTATTATGAGATTAAAATGTCTTTAAGTGTCAATACCCATGTTTTTTATCTTTTAATATTTTTAAAATATTTGAATATTATGGTTTTATTTCAAGTCCTGATCTAAATTGAATCACTTAGCCTGCTCTGAACGGAAAATACACTAATGTAAAACTCTTAATTTCTAAATGGGCATGAAATAACAAGAGTGACAATTCGGGTTTTACGAAAATATAGAGTAAATCAAGCTCTAAAATACGCTTGAGATCTAAACGCAATCAATCTCTGTTAGAAACTTGTCTTTCAAGAATAACTTCTTCACTTGTTTTTAGTAACAAAAAAACAACTCAAATTTACGGTCATTTGCAGTCAGAATGACGTAGGACATCTCTAATCTTTGCACCTGACTAGGATCTATTCGACGCTACTTATAACGTCTCCATGCTGCTAGAGAAAATAGCAAAATGAATCTTGTTAACAATTATTTAAGATTTATGATGAATCAAAAGTGTTTATCCAGCCTTGCAATTCTTACCATCGAAAATAGAATAAATTTCTTTCTTATTATGCGTTTTTTGTTTTCTGGCAAAATGAAAATAATATGTAAACTAATGTAAACTAATTTAATATGTATGATAATATCAATAATATTTTAAAAAATTAACTTGTTAAATCATTTATCGAATCTATAATAAATTAATTGCTATAGCATGATTACCATTATACCATTTTTGTGAACAGTAGATCTCGATAACTCGAAGTGTAAAGGACAAAGAAAAATTTTCGAGTTACAGAAACTATTATTATTTTAATAATATTGTAAATATCACAATACAAACAATATACAGTAAAAATTAGACTTAGCCTAAATACATTACATTTTATTACTTTTTTAGATACCGTACGAACTTGTATATGTACAAAATAACAAAATATTGACACTATTAGTGAAAAAGTCTGTTCCACGAGTTTGTCGTCGGCGATTTATTGCTTCTTGCTCAACTATGCTTTAATACAGTTTACCTCGAAAGCATCTTATTTTATGAATAATGTAATTTCTAGAAAGTCTCTTAAAAACTCGAGGCTTTTCTGGTTTTCCTGCCTGTTAGGAGAACAGGATATTTGTCCTTGACGAAATTTCTTTCCTTTCTCATCTTCATCTCTTGTTCTGTTCTTAGTTCTTTCCTTCAGCAATGATGTCGGCATCAAGTAAGAGTTCTCAGGCAGCTAAGTCAAAATATTTCAATGTCCACAGTCTTTTTCGATGTAATCGACGAATTCTGAGGGAAATTCTAATTTTTCAATAAATTGTTAACCGAATCCAACAGAAAAATTTTGCAAATTGCTTTGAATAGGTACTTTATGGAACTTCATTTCAATGTTTGTTAATCATTCGTATTGCATCTAGCAAGTTCACTCCAAACTCACGTGATCCATCTTTAATAACACTGAACACCTTTCGTATGACAAGCTTTCTGTATCGTAACTTAAAATTATTCACTGATTTAAAGGTTGCAATCGAAGATTTGGTGGCAAATATTGAACTGTTATGGCTTTTGGAATGGGAATAATCAAATATACACTGAAACAAAACCTTTAATTATCTAGTGTTCGCTATTTCTAACTACTCCAGAATGAAAATGGTTAACACACTGATTAACTGAGTCACTATCAGCAATGAAAACGAGATTCAAATTTTACAGCAATACAGTATTTAAATGTTTAGTTCCAAACAAAGGGGATACATATTGATCAAGAAGTTTTAGGGGAATAATCTTTAGGAATATTGTTACAGTTCTTGTAGAGCTTTTCGTCAAATACCAGTTCCATCATCCATACGCATCCAATTTTAAAAGTAATTATAATACTGTAAACTGGATCTAACATGCATCCATGCATGGCAGAATACGAGAAAGTAGCCGGAGCTTCCACAGTTGAGTAACCACAAGCATTCATGATAAACAAAATAGTCAAAGCCCGAATTCGCTTCCAGAATAACAATTGAACTTAGACCACTACGTCATCCGACCGATTTCGCGTAGGTCTACATTATAATTCCATTTTATAAATAGAAAAATAATTTACGAATGTTTAAAAATGATTTGATTAATATTCTTATTCTATATTCCTGTGCAAGTATAGAAAGCTATTATACAGAAAATGCATACTATGTAAACTTATCTTGATAAATCAGTTTTCTTTGAACGACTTATTGTATATTACGCCTACAGTCATTCTTGCAGTTAATTTTCAACATATAATTACATATGAAATGATCTATCACTAATGCAATTTCATTGAAATTGTGTATCGTATCTTTCCAATTCCAATCTTACTGAAAGTTCTAGTGGAGATTTCAATGGAAATTGGATAAATCCTATCTCTTTTGAATTTAAGTGCAACATTTATTTTAATTTTATTCTCTTTTTTTATTTATTTGTCTTTTTTAAGCTGGGTATTTTGGCTACGTGATAATCTCTATTTTTTTCATACAATTCTTTCAGTTTATAGATCCAATTGCATGACATGTTGCGAGAGGTGATATTTCGTTAACTGTATATAACTGTAGTGTGGCAGTTCGGAAGATTATCTGTAAGCTCTGTTGAAAAACTGTGAAGACGTCCAAAATAACAGGAAATATCACGTAATCTCGTAAAATGATATCTATTTAATAAATTTATTTTGTTAATATGTTGAAGAGAACTTAATTTTAAATAAAACTTTTTGTTATTACAGTCTGTCTCGCTTTAATTAAATAGTAACTAGGTCGTTAAAACCAAAGAGAAAGTTTAAAGCAAGTATCATTTGCACTCACGCTATTATGTAAATGATCCGATATAAATACTGACTTAGTTAAAGCTTTCTTTTTAATTAAAATTTATTAGTTTATGTCTCGATATCTTAACCAGATATCGATGTATCACTATCGGAGTTTCTCAATAACGATTTATCGGGATATCGACATCTCTATGAAAAAAAAATGAAGAGTGAAGAGTAAAGAGAAGGGAAACTATGAGCAAGAATATCCAGCAAAAGAAAGAATGTATGATGTAAAATATTCTTTGAAAATTGTAACTAAGATAAGTAATAGGAAGGAAAAGTATTTGTTCGTATATGATGGAGTAAATAATATAAATTTTGTTATAACAAACACAAATAAAATTTATTTTTCCACTGCTAGATGTGAATATTAAGTATAATTTATTTCATAGCCTAAAATCAAATGAAATATTAATAAATATATCAATCGAAAACTTTAAAATGTAATATAAAAATGAGTGTATACGAAAAATATAAAATCTTTTATTACATAATATTACAGTCAATAAGGTTAATTTATTACTACATCTGATAATTATAATTGACTAAATAATTGATATTATTTCTCCTAAGTTTTTTCTTTTGTAAATTATATATTACAATTTTAAATGACTGACAGTTTCAAATTTGTTAGGTAATAGAAATTCGTTTAATTAGTGTGAAATTTATTTCTGTTTAAAGTAATTGAAAATTTAATAATTAAAATTTAGGACTATAATTCAATTAGTAGTGTAAAAAAATGTACAAACGTGAAAAAACATAAAAGTAATTTAAAGTCATCTTAATACGTTCTTTTCACGCTACAAGAATATAAACGTTTCTGTCGGCGCTTTAGGAACATAAATACAAATGTAGTGATTTTTCTTACAGATTCTTCCTGCCTAAAACTACTGTATACAATATTACTAAAGTTGATTTAAAAGGTAACTTCGGCTCAAATTACTCTTGCGTTTGCCTACAGGTTGTGTATTTTAAATCGGAAGTCGTTGATTAAAATATGAACGGTTTAATTTAAATTTTACCAGACAGTATGATCTTGTTTTACGTGGAGACAACGTGTCAGCGGGTACAAGCATAAAACAAAATTCCACTAAATTTGTTCTCCATCCCAAATAGTTCCAGATGATTGCCTAAATGCTTATGCGACTATTTACAATTAGCAAAAAAAGTTAAAACTGTGTTTAAAACATTTACTTGTGTTTTAACCAGGGCTGTGGAGTCGGAGTCGTGGAGTTTTGGTATTTTAGCCGGAGTCGGAGTCGGAGTCGTCAAAAATCCCCCCTACTCCGACTCCTTTTCACTTTTCCAACTTGTTATGTATATAAAAAACGAAAAAGTATTTCAATCGTGTCACATTTGACTCTCCGAGTTGTTTTGCAAATCTCTACGTTTGGAGATCTCTCGAACCCAAAAAATGTCAAATAAAGGAAAAAATTCGCGCGTCCACGCGCGTATGTTGGCGTCTAATGTGTTTAATTTCTTTATTCTGTTCTGAACTATTAAACAATATCTCAGAATGAGTAAAGTTTAAGAAACAAAATTTGGCACAGTAGCTTGTGTATAAAGGGCATTAATGCTATTAAATTTTGGTTCTTAATTAAAGGTCGACAGGGTAGAGACATAAAAGGGGTCATGTGTCATATCTCCAGTGTGGTCGGACTTAATGAATATTTTACTAGTTATTAGCATTTACAATCTTATAATATAATCGAGATGGGTTAATAATAATAATAATATGTAATAATAATGATAAGCTCAGAGTTCGAACGGTTAAGAGTTAAATTTGATACACAGTTAGGATACATCATAAGAATGCACACTAAGAAGGAATTTTTCGAAATTCCTCTCGCGGGCGGAAGAGGGAGAGAGTTAAGAATTACCCCGAAGAACTCCGTTTCTACCGTGCTGTTTTAGATGCGGTATTTTGCGTTTTTGTGAAAAATCGAACATACTTTTACACCCATCTAAAAATTCTCTAATTAGTCTCGGAAGAGAGAGGACCTAATTTCCAGTGAAAACGGGTAAAATCGGCTATAATCTAAATATCTTAATCTTCGTTATCGTTACTTTTTGCGTGAGCAACATCTGGCTCATCTGCTAGTTTTTAAAAAAAATTTTTATAAAACTCGTCTCTACCTTCAAAATTAAGCCTGAGTTCTAATATGAGAACAGACAGAAAAGGAAATCTTACAAAATTTGAAGATGATATTTATTATGCACTGGAAAAAATAAATCACATTGACCACTCTTCGAGTTTGAATGTTAAAACGGCAATACTGCACTATCCAGACATTATCCAAAATACAACATTGATTGTGACAGCATTGTCACCAACCAAGTTTCGGTAGAGCGTTATTTTCCGCTCTTAAAATTATTAAATATGATTTAAGAACTTCAGTGAATGCTGACTTAATAGAAGTGATTTTTTTGTAAGGAGTAATTCAGTTTATAACAGAGATGAAAAATAATAAATTAATCAACATGGCAAAATAAGCAACCTCTTTTTTTACCAGTCTAAATGTTACATTATATTTCTCATTTTTGACTTAGTTTATCTGTATACTTATATATTACCCAATATATTCGTATAGTATGTACTGTACAACATTTTTATTAAACTAATTTGTTTGTATAAGAATGTATTTACTATTTTTATTCATACACGCTTACCAAATACCAATGCCATCATCAAACGAGTCAATAAATGTGAATTTATATATTCAGTAGATGTGTCAAATTTTAATGTTTAATTAATTTTTTAAAATCATTTTATTTTGTATTTTTTAAAAATAATTAGAATCGTCGTCATTATTAATTTCCCGGCTGTTATACAGTAAGGCCTATAACAAAGGAAAAGAATGACGATCAGTCAAAAAATGATTTTCTCAGATTTTTACGCTTTTGGACTCGGGAAACCTCGAAACGTAGAGAAGTGCAAAAAGCATTCGGAGTTTTTTCCGTACGCACGGATGTTAGAATGTGTACCAACCGATTTAGTTCAACCATTTTCAAGCTTAATAACTCCTGTGTTAAACCAATCCGACTCCGATTCAAAATCGTGCCTCCCATACAGTCTAACATTCGTACATACAGGAAAAAAAAACCGAATCTTTTGCAAATCTCGACATTTCGAGGTGCCCTGAGTCCAAAAATGCGAAAATTTGGGGTGGGATCATTTTTTGAACGATCGCTACACTTTTCCTCTGTTATATATGGCCTAACAACAGAAAAGTAAAAATTATCGTATTGACTCATTACTTAGAGGCATATTTTAGCTTTGGAATAAAAAAGTTTCTACGTTCTATCTTTATTAGAACTATATTTATTGATGCTAATATTCTGAGGTCACGTGATGACGTCAGAATTTTCGGGCCTACTTTGTTAACAAGTCCGCCCTTGGTCGGAGTCGGAGTCGTGTAAAAATCTACCGACTCCACAGCGCTGGTTTTAACTTTAATGAATAACATTTTAGTCCGCTGTTCTTTAATAAACAGAACAGCATTTTTATTTATTGAGTACGTACGAACCCGGATATTCACAACAGTGAGTAACATTCAATAGTTCCTCGTATTCAGGATGTTAAAAGACGGAGAAGAGTCTTATTCAGTGGAGTAGATTAATCTAACCATTCGCCATACACAAAAACATGAATCCGCGTATAATAGTCTTGTGTAAAACAAGACCCTATATAACGACTTAGTGTCAATAAAGATATGAATATAATACATTTTCTCATTATTAAGAGTGTTTGACTTGTACAGTAATCAATATTGTAGCTTACTGTATATACTGTACTATAGTTACTAAATATCAGATGTGTTTCTTATCTAATAAAATTAAAAGTATCATTCGCTTAGCTTATCTTTTCATTATAATTGACTATAAAATTGTATAGTATGTTGGATAATTATGATTAAACATATTCTTGCTTTTAATCTATATTTATTTTATTGTAACAAGGCTGATCTAGTGACGGAGTTTAAGACGTTTATCTTCGCATGATCGCATGTTCGATAGGCTAATTTTTCCTGCACGGATGCCTACGTTTTGTTGGTTTTTAATGGATACAAATATTATTATTTGGAAGCGTACTGTAGCTACTAAGATATTACGTTCTCTTGCTAAACTAAAAAATAAGTTCAGATAACAAATTAAACTGACTCGTGAGTATAATTAGGCCTATAATTATCTAACATAACCCCATCATTTTACAGCCAATTTTGATAACGGGTATAAACGAATGACGTGTTAAAACCAATTATATATCAATTTTATATTCAGCATTAACAAGGATTTCTGAATTCTGCTTTCTATTAATCATTATTTTAATGACCCCAATTAAACTTTTCTCATGACACATCAAAAAATTAAAATAACGTATTTATGCAGTGGCAAAATACAAAATTTATCGCTTCAAGAAATCGAAAAATTGTAGTGAATGATATTTATATATATATATGTATGTATGTATGTATACAGTATTACTGTATATAGATCATGAAAATTATAAGCATGGAATAGTTTAGTGACTTTTTTCTTGCATAATGTAAATTTTTAGGCTACAAGCAAATTTTTTCTTACAAATTTAATTTAATTTTATCTTATTTATATTAATAATTTTGAAATTTCTCTACATTTTAATACATTTTTATAAAATGAGCCGAAAGATTGTTATAGTAGTAACTATTTACGCCTTTACGTAAATATATCTCTTTGATTTTAGTGTATTTTTTATAGGATAATTGATGTTAACTGGCGTGAATCTTTCTTCCAAGTATACACCCCCACTTAAATAGCGATTTCATTTTATTCAAAATAAATACATGAATAAAACAAAAACTATCAACCTTTTAAAATTATATTAGCTTAAAATTATTATGAAAACGAGAAAATAACAACAAATATAAATTTATATTGTTTATTGAATTTTATTATATTTTTACTACTTTCGTTTTTCTATAAAAGCTGAAAGATATATCATTTAAGTAATTAATTTGTATGCAAGATAAATAACTAATACTGTAGATAAAACTATAAAACTAAATATGCATTAAATTCCCAGCTGGCAAGTTTATGAGTTTAAACTTTTAACGACTTAATTAATAATTGCCAATCTTTGTCAAATTATGCGTTTTTTAATACAGTAATTAAAGTACGGTACAGTGAATTTCACACTATATAATAGAGTAAACGCATTGATTATTAACGCAGTAAAGCTATAATTGATTTCAAATATGGCCATAATTAATATGTAATTTTCTAAAAAACGAATAGAATCTGCGGCAATAATAATGAATTACTCATTAATGAGTATACAGTGTTAATTAGTATGATAGATTCATTTGAATGATTTGAATAGACCAATCAAATGAATCATTCAAATCTGTAAAATTATTTATTTTGGTCAAATTGCTGCAATTTCTCAAATGTTTAAATGCTAAATCGATGTTTTAATCACTTTATATTATCAAAATTAAGTAGTGAAATGTGAAATTTCTAAACAATTTTTAAAATTTCATTATTAATGTTGTGATGCTTTAAATACAATTAAAAATTACTTATTAAATTTAAATTTCACTTCAATTTATAATCGTCGAAGGATTTTTATTTTATATAAATATGCTGAAAAACTGAAACTGTTGTCAATTGTCCACTATGGGAACGAACCAAGATACATTATCTAAATAACCCGTTTAATTAGCCATTGTTTTTTTACAATACGTGATAGGAAACTACAGGATTGCCTAGTACAAGGCTTTCCAACGAGAGTAAAATGCCTTCTGGTGGATGAAAATGAATTTTTTAGAGCAAAAAACATTATTGAAGAGAAATTGCCAATACTGGCTTTAAAAGTTTTTACTCTGCGCTGATTTTTACTTTCCTGACTGTTGTATAAGTTATAACAGAGAGAAAGTATGGCGATTGGTCAAAAAATGACCCCGAAGATTTTTACATTTTTGGACTTAGGACACCTTAAAATGTCGAGAAATGCGAAAAACTTCGGGGGTAATTTCTGTATGTATTGCTGTTAGTGTGTGGGGAAACACGATTTTGTCCACTCTCTTTGAAGCTTAATCACTCCTGTGCTTTTTGTCGAAAATTCCTGAAATTTTGCAGGGAGGTTTGTATATTAGGGAAATTAATAACATTAATTTCCTACAATTATAAAAAATGGTGATTAAAGGTCGAGGAGTGGGGAGATAAACGGAATCGTGTGTATCTCCGATAGTTAATGACGATTTTTACTCGTTATTAGTATTTTCTATAAAAATCTACCCCTTTCCTCAAAATCAAGCTTTTCGCCATTCTATAATACTTAAAAATATAAAAAGTTTTAAAATATGATAACAGAGGGCGCCACCAAATATTGCTGGAAAAGTTAAGTAACTCGTTGCTGAATTTTTTCTTTATGTTATGGCTAAAAAGTTTTAAAAGGGAGCGAGCTGTTTTAAAATTATTCTGGTTATATCGAATAATCTATTATTTTTCATTCGAATAAACCTATAATTTCTTTTATTTTAAGCATTTATTATTGATAAATGCAAACTTTGCAAATGGACTAATATTCCGTATAGATTATGTATTATTTTATATCGACGGATTGCAATATTGATATTTTATAAGAATAGATTTCAGAATCGTAAAAATAAATTATTCTTAAACAAAAAGTTGTGCTTACAATTCAGAAAAAGAAAAATACTGTTGATATAAAAACTGAATTAGATATGGGTGTCGCCATCTATTGATACAAAAATTTACTTTGCAATATATATAATATACTGTACAGTATATTATATATATTCATATTCATTTATGTAATTTATATCTATTTATTAAGTTGCTGAATGAATTTATTAAAAAGTTTTATAAATAATTAATAAATTATATAGGAGAGAATTTAATATAAGAGAGATGTATTGTTCTTTATAATAATTGGAAATGTATTGACAAATGAATGGTCGTTGTAAGAACGGGTGATTTTGAAATCATTCAACGCCATCAGTAGCACAGTAAGACCTTCATGGATGCCTAGGTATAGAATGGATTCTCTCTGCATAATTTTACATTATAAATTACAGTAGCAACGTCTAATTGTAGCTGTAAAATTATTTATAAATTATGATATACAATTGTAATAGTAAAATTGCTTTATTTTTTCCAATTTCTGACCCAGGACCAGTAGACATGTGCCTAGGGACGTATACAGGAAGATGCTTATAGTGTTGCATTACCTCACTGATATCAAAGCAACCAGTTTTGTTGCGGTACTTTAAAATAAAAATAAAATTATAATAACACATATCGCATGACTTCAATTAGGTAAAATTAGGTAACAAAAGTAACTGTAAAGTAATTAAGTTATATTTTCCGAAAAATGACAGGTTTTTCAGAAGCACATAAGCACGTGCCTTGGTTCCCTCAAATCTGCCTTGAACAACACCCATATTCTCAAAATCCTGGCTTAGCCACTGCATATCTAGTGCCTAATGAGCAAATAGGCACTATATATCATTATAAAAATTTATATTCTAAACATATTTTAGACTCGTTAATGAAAAATAATGTGATTAAAGTATGTTTCTTTATTCATTTTTACGGGATATAATTTTTAATAGGATTTAAAATGCAGAAAATAGAATATTTAGGCCCTAATAACAATTCAAGTTTGCTGTTATAGGCAATGTTGTGGCCTAGAAACGAAAACACTTTTAAATTGTCACTTTTAATAATAATCATTGTTAAAATAGAAACTAACAAAAGAGAAAAAGGTTTTCATGTTTGCTTTTTCCAGATCCCTTCTTGAAAAAAGATTTCTTACTAGATAAAGTTTACAGCGATTTATCACTACTGTCTTGCCAATACAGTATATCACTATTTCGTTTCCAATCGAATGGAAGTAGTGAAAGAGATCCATAATAAAGATATTCTCGATCTGTAGCTCTTTTCTCTATACTGCTTTCACGTCTTTCTTAATTAAAAGTCAGGAAAGCTTCTCTGTTGACCTTAAAAATGATTTTCAAGGTTAACAAAAAGATCCCATCCGAATCTCCATATATGACTTCCTATGTAACTATATTACTAAAATTAATATACTGTATCTTCAGTAGTTTTGGAATGAAACGGGTGCCAGGGGCTTTTGACTCACCTTGTATAAATATAATTTAAAGCTTTTAATATAATGTTAGGGTGTACAGTACTGCAGGCATTATGCCTACTTTACCTAAGCATAAGAAACGTCTATGATTGATCTGCAATTTGAAAAATTGTAGACCAATAAATTCCCACTGTCATCCGTCCGTCCGTCTTTCCTTAATCTCGAGAACGGAGTTATATAGATAAAATTCGAGACCAGATATGGAAACCTTAGGAATAGTTGATCCCGATTAAGTGTATACGACCTTCAGAAGCAAACTGGAAATCGTCTTATTTAAGATGGCCTAAGAGTTAAGGTGTCAGTCTTCCGCTCTGGGAGACCGGGATTGAATTTGGAAGAAAACCCCCAGAAATTTTATATGGATGATATGTCTCGGATATGTCAGCCACTCCCAACGGGTCTATCTCCGATGAACATGGAAAAAACCTTCTTAGTACCCACAGGGAAGAGAGAGACAAAAATGAAAAAATCTCCACCTATTTCATGATATAAATTGGATCTAAAATCTTCAATTCTTGCAGTTTCTTATAAAATACGATTTTTTTTAACAACTAAAGTTTAATTTCCTGCAGTTTGTTACTTACGATTCACATCGACTTCGTTCAAATATATTTCTAAAAGGCGTGGTATGAAATGTTAGAAGCATTTTATTAACTTATATATTTTCGTATCCGATTTAATTCTTTTAAAAAATTACGTAAGTTTTAATTAAACTGAGATTGAAAGTAATTTAATTCTTAAAATTAAATTATAAAATGCATTGTAATAGAATATCTTTGAAATATTATTATATTTAGATCCAGTTTCAAAGATATAAACTATTCGGGCCTCCATATTTTATGAAAAATTATTAGAAAAATATATCGTTATTTATTTATTTTACGATTATTATTATTATTATTATTATTATTATTATATTTAAATAAATTTACAACTGATTTTTATTTTATTCACTAATTTAAAATTATAAGCTTGAAAATTAATAAATTATTTTTGGAATTTATTATTTTATTTATATTTTTAACTTTTTACTTTAAATTAAAATCTAACATTGATTAATTATCTGTAATAGAAAGAAGTAGAGCTATTCCAATGATAAGTTTTATTCATAAAATTCTGTAGGTGATAAATTTCGATGAAAAATAATTTTCTCAAGTGAAAATCTTTTATTTAATTTGTAGTTATAAAGAAAAAACAGCCATCAAGCTTTAGGTCATTAAGACAAAAATACCTAAGAGTTGACAAAAAGGAAAAAATAAGTAAATTACTTAGAACATTACTAAATTACTCATAACGAAGATAGTCCTATTACTTAGAACTATTTAAATTACTTAAATTATTTACAACAAATAGTAGTTGATATTGCTGGAACTGGGTATTTTTACGGAATTCGAATAACTTAACTGAATTAAGAATAAAACAAAATTGTCAAATCATCCTATTTATTTATTTTTAACATATTACAAATAAGTTAACTTTTCTTATCTGTATTAATTCTGTACAATTTGTATGTAACATATTAATATTACATAACGTAATATTAATGACATAATGTAACAAAATATAAATATATATTATTTTTTATTTGTGACATTTTTTATTAAGCTTAAACAACACGCAATACGTTAATATCAATAATTTATGGTCTGGTAAACTATTAATTTAATTGTTTAGAATTGTTTCGTTATTTTTTAAATAAATTATAAAACTGATTTTTCTATTTTTAAGTAAATCAAAATTTTTAAATTATAATAAAAATAAATGGCTTATTTTATTTTAAATATTTTATTGTGTTCAATGTGGAATAAATTATGTATAGGCTATTCGTTTCACCCCGAAAGCAATTATTCCTATTTGGAAACATGACAATTGATTTGAAATTAGACGACAGATTTACAGAAAATTTACTATATTCAGACATATTAAACGGGATTGTTTAAATAAATAAACCTAATTGTGTTATTCACGAATTTCAGTAACATAATTTTTTTTAATTTCGAAGCTAATTTTCGAATAAATATTTTAATTTTATTATATAGGAATAATAAGAAATATATTGCCAACTGTCATCTACTTTTAACATTAATTGGAATTATAAGCTTTTCTGCTGATAAATCGAAAATGTATTTTTAGTATTTTGTATTTTAATATCTAATTAATGAGTAAAAAATTTAGTCAATCCGAAGATAAAACAATTAATTGACCATTAAATGATCAATATTTAATTGTATTTGATCATTCATGTTTTCACAGGAATTCACAATGTTAATTTTAAATAAATTCAATTATAAATTAAAAAGATTCATTAAAGTTTTTATTGTCTTTTAAAGTATTTAAACTTTAATTATTGATTTGATTAAATTCAGTAATTTTTATCATTTATTAAATTATTATATTTTTATCTATAAGTTATTAAAATAAATGATGATGATTCGACCATTTTCATTAGGATATAACTGGAATTTCTTCAATATTTATTATTTAGAATGAAAAGTAAATATATGGGGCAAGGATATCAACATAATATCATCGTCTAAAATATATAGAAGTGATGTGTTGTCCTTTGAAAATAAATTCAAGCAAAAGACTTTAATTGGTGTGTATGATATAAAATTGAACCAAGAATAATAATAGAATTTGGGACGAAACACCTTCATGATCTAATGTTTACTCCGTGGCAAAAGAATGTAAATGTTTTTATTATTACTGTTGAAACTATTTTTAATATTAATGACATGGTTAGTTTTATTGTTAATACTAAAAAATAAGCCAGAATAAATATATAATTAAAATGTTTTCCTTAATATTATTTTGGACCGCGATAAATGATGATTATTTGTATGATTAACTATTAAATAATAAGTAACAATTTAAAAAGAAATTTAAGAAAAACTCATTATAATATTATCAAATCTAATGTCAGATTTGATATTTCTATTCTAAATAATAATTGTTAGTCAGTGGCATTAAAAACTATTTTGTTTCCACGAAGAGAAATTAGCTTTCACTTCGAGTTGATTTTGGTTTAATGTCTCCCACAGAGTAGCAATGAGATTCAAATATCATTTAAACAGTTAAATCAAACTCTTACTGTACATTTGCCTAATAAATGTTATTCACGTTTCTCCTTTTGTTTTATTAACTATTACCAAAGCTCCTTGTTAGTTGTGGAATGCTGTGATCAGGAATTCTATTTCATGAATCAAAAGAACTAGCATTAGAGTTGTGAGCGAGCCTGTGTTTGACTAACAGGTAAATTAAAATTTTAGAAAATTTTTACCACTATTGTGTGGTTTAATAGTAGTAATAACCTTGTACACCTCTTAGAAATGTTCAGTTTTCTTTCATGCTATCAGTCACATATCACTGATAACATGCGATCATTGGGCTGCAATTTGAAAAAATTGTAGATTTAAATTCTCACTGTCTGTCCTTCCTTAATATCGAGAACGGAGTTAGAAAGATGAAATCCGAGAAAGATATAAAAATCCTACTGGAAGAAGGCCCCAATTAATTATATATATATATATACTAACATTCCGATACAGACAGTAAGTCACATGATTTCAATTCAAAAAGTTCCTCCGAAAGGTGTTAGATAGATGACCGGCACGACTCTATTATTAACAGAAAAAGTATAATATGCAGGGGCAAAACACTACTAAAAAATTGAGAACATTGTGATGAAAAAATGCAGCTCAGTATTGTGACAATAGCGAGGTTGCGGCCGACGTTTTCAACGCAAAAACGTGTACGTCAAACGTTCAGCGTCGCCTTCCCGTAAGCCTAGAAGTTTGACAATGGCGTTTGGAACGTCGAGCATGATTCCACTGACGTTCAAACGCCATTGTCAAACTTCTAGGCTTACGGGAAGGCGGCGCTGAACGTTTGACGTACACGTTTTTGCGTTGAAAACGTCGGCCGCAACCTCGCTATTGTCACAATAATTGAACGAGCATATTAGGGTAGATGTACCAGTTTTGGCCAGTGTAGTACCAGTTCTGGCCAGAAAACAAATTTAACTTAAAAATATAATCACAAATGAAACAAACTTTTATTGTTAACTGTGTGAACAGTTAACAATAAAAGTTTGTTTCATTGGACATATTTGAATATGTGGTGATAATATTTCTAAGTTAAATTTGTTTTCTGGCCAGAACTGGTACACTGGCCAAAACTGGTACATCTACCCTATTTATTAAGTTATTACTAGTTTTAAACATTAAACGTTAATCATTTTATTCATTATTTTCTTGCAATACAATAGTTTAAATTGCTGGTATTGCACTAGCTGTTGTTAAAGTTGGTAGCATATAAACAATAATTGATGAATTATATATATGTTAATAAATAATAATAATAATAGACATAATTAGTAAAAATTCAAGCTGCATTTTTATAGCTTTAACATATTACTTTAATGTTAAAGTTGACAAAATCAGAATTTTCTCTAATTGTTGCTTTATTTACTTGCTTCGCTTAATATCATTCGGTTATTATCATCAGTTCAGTAGATTAGGTTAGGTTAATTACAAGTTGTTCTAATATATTTTCAGTTTTCTACAACTTTTGTTATAAAATTGTCTAACAAAGATCTATTACGAATTTGTTTTTCTTAGTCATCGGTCATTATTTATATTATTCGTATATAAAGTTTTTTGCATCTACTAGCACCTCTACGATTTTTTTCCACTTGTCTCTAACTTCTTTGGCTTTCTAACATATGCTACTAAAATTTTGAAACATGTAACAGAATATGGTCGATTGTAATTTTATAAATTCTACATTCAAGTAATCAACGATCCTTGTTGTCTAGATAAGCTGTTCTTAACTCTTATCTTTTCCTTCACTTTATTATTGAAGTCGCCTTTCTTTTTCCAGAATTCTTTAATAATCAGATTCCTATCATATACGGACCCCAATAATATTTTCACTATGGGATTGATTTCACTTTTGGTTAATCTAACCACTCCTTTTATGTGACTATTAATTATTTCCAAGTCCTTTTTTATAAACTGATTAATTTCTTTTACATGATCGGTCGAGTTGAACGGAAAGTTTAAAACTATAATGTTATTATTATTTCTCACGTTAGCTAGCTGGTCTATTTCAAATTCTAACATACCTTTCAATTGGCAATTCTTATTAGATATTTCCTCTAATTCTTCTACTTTTTGGGATAATTTTGACAATTCTCCATTCAAATATTTATTTTCTTCTTTCAAAGCAATGACTTCTGCTCTAATTCCTTGTAGTTCAGTATGAAGAAGAGAGAACTTATCTTGAATTAGCTCGTATATTGCTTTCAATGTAAATTGTGACTCTTCCTGAACTTGTGGCCCTAGATCTCTTGAAGTTTCGAAGTAGTCGTAAATTTTCGTAGCTCTCGAGGTCCCATGACTATTTTTATTAAAAACATCCTCTAACTGATAATAATCTTCACTAGATGTATCGCTCAATTGCCTTTCTTTTTCTTTAAGCTTATTCTTGCAAGGTCTGCCTCGTCCCCTTCTTTGCATATCTTCTTGACGTATTTGTTGTGGAGATCGAGGGAAAGGGCCTGGATTGGACTCAATCCCAGCAATTATTAATAAACACACAATTAAAATCAAGGAAAGTCTATTCACAAATAACCACTTCTTTAATATTGTCATATTTCGGCTTCTTATGAGTTTTCAATTCACTCAAAACAGAATTATCAAGCTTCACTAAAAGTTCACCCGTACCTCCAGCGGCTAGTACACGCCCCCACGATATCGATAATATTTTGGTTGTTCGGAAAGTTCGTAGCGATTTTTGATAGCCGACAGTTGAGACACCGATTGACGCAAAAATTATTAGAATTGTACAAACCAATGAATATTACGATAAATGACCCTTGAGACGCGTCCGTTACAAAAAAACCGTTAAGATTATTCAAATAGCGTTTAATTTGGCTCATTGCAAAAATGGATGCGAACAACGTGCATTATCGACACTTGTTTCTTTTCTTTTTTCATAAAGGCAAAAATGCTGTACAAACAGCAAAAAAGATATGTGATGTTTATGGTAAGAGTGCTGTATCAGAATCAACTGTTCGAAAGTGGTTTGCAAAATTTAAAATGGGCAATTTCAGCCTTAAAGATGCTCCTTGCTCAGGAAGACCTCCTGTTATTGAAGAGACCCGAAAAAGCATTATTGGATGAAAACCCTCATTACACAACTCGAGAGATTGCAGACATAGTGAAGTCATCAAACAGTACTGTATTTCAACATCTAAAGAAGCTCGGATACGTGAATCGTTACGACATTTGGATACCTCACGACTTAACGGAAAAAAACTTATTGGATCGCATCTCCATTTGTGATTCTCTTGAAAGACGAAATGAAAATGACCCTTTTCTGAAGCGTTTAGTGACAGTTGATGAAAAGTGGATCATTTATAACATCAGCCAAAAACGATCATGGGGTAAGAAAAATGAATCACCGTTAAAAACTCCAAAGGCCGGTCTTCATCTAAAGAAGGTCATGCTCACTGTCTGGTAGGATTGAAAACGAATCCTGTACTACGAGCTGCTTCCACAGAATCAAACAATTGATTCTGATAAGTATTGTTCCCAATTGGATAAGCTGAACATGGCAATTAAAGAAAAACGTCCGGTACTGGCCAATAGAAAAAAAAGGGCATTGTGTTTCACCAAGATAATACCAGACCTCACACGTCTTTACGAACACAGCAAAAATTATTGGAACCAGGCTGGGATGTTTTACCCCACCTCCCTTACTCACCACATAGAAGAAGCCTAACGGCTGAGTACATTACACAAGCAGCAATATCCAGACTACAAATTCATGCCCAAGAAGAAAGCAAAAAAACTGCCGAAGTCGATTCCACTTCTAAAACACCGTACACAAACGCCATGCACTCCATCAAATGCCAATTGTACTCCATCAGGCGCAGGGTCTTTGCCAGAATCACGTCTAGGACCAGTAAACGTCAAGCTGTCAGAACTAACTGCTTTGATGGACAAATATCAGTTTCCAAACATCCGTAAACATGAATAAAAACTTTCATACTTTGGAAGCTTGCAAAAACCACATGGATCAGTTTTTCGCGGAAAAAACGGGAAAGTTCTACGAAGAGGGTATCATGAAGCTGCCCCATAGATGGCAACACGTCATTAAAGACAATGGCGCAAACATAATGGAATAAAAGTATATTTTTAGTTTTAAAACAATTTCTTTTATCTCTCTTAAAAATCGCTACGAACTTTCCGAACAACCCATATAATAAAAGGTATGTCTGACTCAGTTTGCATCAAAGAAGAGTAATTTTTTCAATTCGATTTGATTCCAACTTTCATCTTCATCCTAAAAATAAAGATTAATATATTAATGATTTAAATATGAACATCTTTTGTTTGTTTATATAATAAATTTATTATATTCATACTATAATGGTACCCACATTGTTTAATTTAATTAAGTTTATTAGGCTGTCTAATTCCTGTTTCCGGCTGTTTGGAAACTGATATTTGTCCATCAAAGCAGTTAGTTCTGACAGCTTGACGTTTACTGGTCCTAGACGTGATTCTGGCAAAGACCCTGCGCCTGATGGAGTACAATTGGCATTTGATGGAGTGCATGGCGTTTGTGTACGGTGTTTTAGAAGTGGAATCGACTTCGGCAGTTTTTTTGCTTTCTTCTTGGGCATGAATTTGTAGTCTGGATATTGCTGCTTGTGTAATGTACTCAGCCGTTTGGCTTCTTCTATGTAAGGTTGACGCTCGTCGTCAGATAGAAGCTTCCACCTGCTACCTAACCATTTACTGATCTCGCGATTCTCCACGTCTGGCCGTTGCTCGCGGAAATTTTTTCGATTGATCTTACTCCACAGCATAAAAGCATTACTTGGTCTTTTGATATGGTTTGTAAATTTCTTGCGTTGCATGGCGTTTGTGTACGGTGTTTTAGAAGTGGAATCGACTTCGAGCGATCCGAAGACTTGCTCCTCACTCATTGAGTGTCTATTGTCACTTATCTTTGGCCTAACTCCTCCTCCTCCTAAATTAATAAACAAAACTAATTATAATAAAAATATTTTAATAATAAACACATAACTAAACTATACAAAATTATTTATTATATAATGTCACAATTTACAATTATTATTGTTAAATAATTACTATATCAAAATAAGTTTTATATATTATATTGTGGCAATATGCCATTTTAATGTATATATTAGGTGCAAAAAACTCATTAAAACATGCTACACTTCTTATACACTATGATCCTAACAAAGAATTATACTTGGCTACAGATGCTTCTAAATTTGGTGTCGGCACTGTTCTTTTCCATATTATCGACAATGTAAAACGTCCTGTTATGTTTGCTAATGCTTTACTTTCACCTGCTCAACGTCGATATTCTGAGACAGAGAAAGAGGCTAACTTCTTGGTCGCCATTTCATCTTAGAAACAGACTATAAGCTGTGAGGATTTGCGCCTCTTAGTGAAAGGGGCGAAGTTGACCCGACTCGCTTTAGGTCAGGATGTCTCGAAAGGGCCTTTACCGTATGGGGGTAGTGGCAAAACGGACGCAAAGGGACTCACACTGAGACCGTATTTTCTATTTTAACGCGTTTATTTTGACAAAGACATGCTTACAATAAGGGTAGTGTCTCCTCGTAGGAACTGTTTGATCGCCCAAATCACCGCCAAGCACTCTTTCTCCGTAGTGCTATAATTTCTTTCCGCCTTTTTGAGGAGTCGACTGGCGTAGGCCACCGGAAGCTCGCCCCGTTCGTCCTCCTGCGACAACACCGCGCCGATTGCGGCGTTCGATGCATCCGTCGCTAAAATAAAAGGACTTTCAAAGTCGGGCGATCGCAAGAGAGGGGCAGAGATAAGCATCTCCTTGAGCCTCTCGAACGCCGCTTCCCGTTCCTCATTCCATTGGAATTCGACATCCTTTTTCAGTAAATCGGAAAGGGGTCTCGAAATTCTCGCGTATTGGGAAATGTGCCGTCGATAATACCCGGTTAATCCCAAAAACGCTCTGATATCCCGTTCATTTCGCGGTCGAGGAAAATTCCTAACGCTCTCAATTTTTGCCGGGTCGGGACGGATTCCTTCCCCCGACACTTCATGACCTAAGAATTTAATTTGGCGCTGTAAAAAGTGACACTTTTTCGGTTTTAGCTTTAAACCTGACTCGGATAATCGTTGGAGTACCAATTCTAAACGCTCGAGGTGCGATTCGAAGGTGGAACTAAACACGAGTATGTCGTCCATGTAAACAAGACAAATTTTATTTTTAAGCCCGCTCAAAATCAAATCAGCTCCCCTTTGCCAGGTGCTAGGGCTATTGACGAGGCCCATCGGCATGCGATTAAATTGATAATGTCCCGAGGGTGTACTAAAACCGCTCTTCTCCTTAGATTTTAACCCTATCTGCCAAAATCCACTCAAGGTATCCATTGACGAAAAGTAGGTCGCCTTCCCCAACAGGCTCAATGACTCCTGTATTATGGGCAAAGGGTAAGGGTCTATCTTAGTGACCTTATTTAATTGGCGGAAGTCTATCACGAGACGCTGCGAACCGTCAGATTTCTTTACTAATAATGCCGGGGAAGACCACGGAGATTGAGAGTGTTCCACGATTCCAATCTCGATTAGGTCGTTGACTAACTTGTCCATGTGTTCTCGTTGCGCATAGGGGATCCGATACGGGGGACGATAAATCGGGGGACTATTTCCCGTGTCTATATCATGCTGAACTAAGCTACAGAAGCCAAGATCAAAGTCGTTTTTGGCGAACACGTGTTTATACTTATACAGGAGATCGAGTAAGGGGGCTACTTTACCCTTCCCTACTTCGCTCAAATTAAATAGGTTAGCAAATTGGGCTCGCGTTAGCTCGCTTTCAGGCAGCTTTTCGGGAGCGGCCTGATCCCTAGATTCTTTTTCCGCCTTGAAAAACGCGCCTATCTTTAATCCCTTCTTAACCTTCATCGGATGTACTGTACGTCCGTATTCATGAGGCGTACGGGAATTTCGCCGCGTTTGCGCGTCTGCACTAAAACACCGGCGACAAACAAATGTTGTTGCTCGGGTGAAAATGGCTCCACCACGCCTACTTGGTCGACCTCCTTCGAGGTCACTCTCCCCTTTACAATCACTTCGGATCTTGGAGGAATGACGTAATCGTCTGTTAAGACAACTTCGTTAGGGGAGTCACTCCCGGAACGGGAACTCTCCCCTTTCTCGACGGGGTTTCCGTTTCCCCTACGGCGGATACGCCTTTTTCTACGCGCCGACCTTTCTTTTAAGTCTTGAAAACTAACCAACTTATCATACTTTATTTTCCCGCTACTTACGCCATTAATACACCCGTTACCAATTGTTGACTCTTTACAATTATTACCGTTACCGCTACCTTCATTATACTGATTACTATTCCGACCACCGTTCCTGCTACTTCTCCCGGACTTTAAAAGTTTTCCCGCGCCCATTGGATCACCTCGCGCTGAATTTCCGGGCTTATCCCTTAAGAAATCGTCACCTACGGGCTCCAATTCGCCCTGGAACGACACCTTTTCTCCTGACGGGAGAATTATCTCCGCGTTTTTCATGGAGATCGTCAGATCATTTTGCGCGATTGCATCTCGACCGAGAAGACCGTCATTTGATCCGGTAATGTCTGGGTCGACCAGATAGCATTCGTGAACAAACGTCAGATTCCCGATTTTGAAAACTAGCTTGACCTTCCCATAATTTTTGATCGTATGTCCCGAAGCGCTGTATAGCTCTACTGATCCGGGTAGTATCGAGTAGTAATCGAGGTAGCGCGTTCCAATCCGGGAGAAAGGTCTTCGATATCAACGTAACCGCCGCACCTGTGTCGACCAACACTAGGGCTCGATTTTCATTAATCTCGCAGACCAAAGTGCCTACAGGCACTGTTTCTCGCCCGTTTCTTGCTACACCCGTTATCCGAGTAGTCTCTTTCGCCTCATTTCCCGAACACACGAAGGAACAAGCCGGCACTCTGACGTTCACCGATTCGAGCCGTTTTCCGTTCGACTTCGATTTCCGATCCTGATTAGCATTTTTCCTCTGTCCCCGCGAGTCATTTTCTGTCCCGTCGGACGAGTTTTCTGGCGCGGGTAACGCGGGATACTCAGTCACCGTTACCGTAGGTGATGAGCGCTCGCTACTGAACCTTTCCCCTGGCCATCCCTGACCATAACGCGCCGCATAAAATGGTGCCGCGTCCGCCCACGAATACCGTGATGCGAAGGATGGGGAGAATGTGGGTCCCTGCCATTCGGGCATCCTTGCCTGCGCATAATAGGTAGGTGCGAACCAACTTGGGAAAAATGGCGGACTCTGCATGGGTGTCCTCCAGTTTCCCGAATCATAAGGGAAAGAATTCGGCCCGCTGGGTCGACCATAACTCGCTTGTTTGGATTGCCTCCCGAAGGCTGGCCGATTATTATTAAACGACGGGGTCGCGGGTACTGGATAACGCGGACTAAAAAAATAATTTCGAGGGGGTGCGGATGTCTCGTTTGCCTTATTTCTAAATGGCGGCGTCGGTCTACTTTGCGCATTTCTCTCTCTCGGGGGCGGCGAGTCTTTCGGTCCCGGTCCCGGAGCTGTCCGAAGCTCGATTTTTTTTTCTATATTAGCTAATTGCCCTGTAATCTGACTTATTTTTGCCTCTAGCTCGGACTCGGGCTGTCCTGTCTCCCCTTTCGAACCTGCCGAAACCGCGTCGGTTGCCGTATCTACACTCGCCACCCAAGTTCGCGTTTTTCCCACTAATTGTTCAATTGTTTCTTCTCGTTTCGCGATTGTCAATGCATCCGAAAATGTCCGAGGGTCGTGGGTCAAGACGTTTCGTTTTAGACGGTCGTTGAGACCATGCAAAAACTGAATCCGAAGTTTTTCGTCTAGCTCTTTTTGCTGGCACCGTTTGATAATCTCGGTTTCCCGCTCGTTTTCTCCAGCCTGCGTAATCACTGTGTCGCTGGCCAGAGTTTGTAACCGAACTGCAAACTCCTGGACCTTCTCGTCCCGTTTCTGCATGCACGCGTGGAATTTCTGGACACGGATCGAATAAGGCTGTTCATCGAATCGTTCAACCATTAATCGCTTAAAACTATCGTAATCGCTTACTTCCTTCGTTTTAACGTCGCGTCGCGCGAAATCCCGTGCAACTCCTGTGAGTTTGCATTTGGCAATGCTCAGGCACTGCCGGGAAGTCCATCCAGCCAGACTAGCTATTTCGTCTAACGTCTCGAAAAAGTCCGTTACGCGCCCGTCTTCTCCGGAATATGCCGGTAACATTCCCACAAAAGCCGAAGCTGATCCTCCGAAACCGCTCGTTCCTCTTGAGCGTGACTGTGCGTCCGCCTCTGCATCCATTTGTCTAGCCCCTCTTTCCATTTCCAACCAATTTTAACGGGTTCCTCACCAACTTTTGGAATAAAAATTATATATAATTTTTTATAACAATTTTTCTCTTGGGACTTCGAATCCCACTTAACTGACACCACTGTGAGGATTTGCGCCTCTTAGTGAAAGGGGCGAAGTTGACCCGACTCGCTTTAGGTCAGGATGTCTCGAAAGGGCCTTTACCGTATGGGGGTAGTGGCAAAACGGACGCAAAGGGACTCACACTGAGACCGTATTTTCTATTTTAACGCGTTTATTTTGACAAAGACATGCTTACAATAAGGGTAGTGTCTCCTCGTAGGAATTCGTCCCACCGAAGAAAAGTTCGTCTCCGATAATACGTCGTCCAGTATCTGGAGAAAGTTCGACTCCACGATAAGGTGCCGCTGGAGGTTCGATGTTTAGGAATCCTCGCCGGGAAGTTCAGTCCCAAGTCCTGCGTTCCGCACTCGGATGAAATTTGGGGTCTTGCCTCTACGTCTTTACTATTCCAGGGAGATGTCCGGGTATCCGTCCACAGAACCGAGTATTCCCCTTCCAACCTCTACTTCTGCCTTCGTCTCCCCGTGCCCCGGGAGTCTCGGGGTTTTTATCCCCTTTCTTTCCCGAAATCCCGAGTTTTTGGTTGGTCCGAACGAGGGTCTTCTTTCTCACTATTGGTCCCTGGTCTGTTGCCAGGGACGTGATTCGGGCCGCGGGGTCGCCGAAAATCCCCGAACTCCCCCTCCCGGGCCGCTCCCAGTCCGAGTCGGGTCAAGCCCTTCCCCGGACGACGGTCCCGTAAATTACATCTAAATGTGTTTTCTGACTTGGAGACGGCGCAGCTGGGACCACTCAGCCCCGAATACCGCTCCCTCCGAATGGAGAGCCGGACAGATTCCGCTTTGAACTCGGTGCAACCCGATGACCCAAAATTACTCCGGTCGGTCGATCCCTCAGTTGCTCCCACATGTACGATCGGGGATCTGTCAATTAGGTCGGGAATGTGACAATTAAATCGTCTCGCGCACCCATTTCTTTACCATCTCGATCTTGTTTACCGGATAAATCACGGGTTTAACGACTTTAACTCGACAACCACTTTGCCAACAGGGGGGGCGAGCTTCCAACAGATGTCCGTTTAAGTTAGTTGTCCTGTTAAATTATTTACAAAACACAAAAAAAACGGATTCTAGAAACGAAAATTAGACTTCGAATAGGAAGAAAACAGTAATTATTATTATTATTATTTATATTCTCAACTCCCGGCCCCACATAATAGACATTTATTCTTATTAACGGAGTCTGTAC
>NW_027121850.1:0-1435 GCF_030686945.1 Centruroides vittatus | reverse complement strand
AAGTTTCGTGAGATTTTTTTATGCGTTTTTTTACTAAGATCTGCATTCAGAGATAAGATTTTAGATCGGTTTCAATGCAATGGATAAATGCACTTGAATTTTATTTTCTAGAATTGTACGTAAGCATTTATTAATGTATTTTTTTTACAGTAAAGTATTTTATTTTTTAGGTCAAAGACATAATTCGAAGCAATCACTGGTCTATCGATCATCCAATTAGAAAAGAATTATGGCCGCTTCTTTGTGTACATTATGGAAAAGAAAATTTTCTTGAAGGTTTTTATGAAGAAACATTGGAGGAAGTTTTAGGTAATTATATATATTTCTCAAAAGTTAAATATATATTTAACTAATGCCCAGCGTTGCTCGGGTTTTTGAGAGGGTGTGGAATTGAGATGGTGATAAAAACAATGGTCCTAGCAACTAAAATCTGCATTTATTGACTCGAGTATTTATAATAACGAAACTACAAAAGCAAAAATTTGCTTGGACTTGGACAAAGATAAAAAATCTTTCTCATCCAATTGCATAGCTTTGGTGGGTTCAAATTTTGCAAAAGCACATAATGTCTTTTTTTCAAAAGCCCGGAAATTACCTATCATGCATTACATAGACCAAGGGTCGGTCAATGCCACGGCTGGACTTTGAATGGGCAAAAAAAGAAACATAAAGGAATCAGTTCAATCAAAATATAATCTATTAATGTAGGAACTGCCAGAAATAACTACTTTACGTAATTTTATGACTGATTGTGTATAATATGAAATAAGTTAGAAAATCCATTGCAAGAAAACGAAGCAAAAGCAAATATGTCTACTCTAATAACCTTAAATAGCTGGCAGGTATATTTATCCACAAACGTTTTCGGTCCCCTTTATGATACTCCGGGACGATAGATTCAATAGGGATCTAGTGTACATCGGCTCCACAAAAAGATCCCTCAGGCAACGCATCCGAGAACATAAAACGGATATCGGGAAGAAAAAGACCAATACGGCCTTGGCTGTATACGCCAGTGAAAACGGCATTACGCCTGGGCTGCAGCGCGCGACCTTGATAAGGAGAACTAGGCAGGTGCACCACCTTAAATATTTGGAGCACTGGAGATCATTAAAGCAGATTGCCAGGGCCTCTCTATCAACTTTAAAGATGAAATACAACTTTCGAAGGCGTGGCAAGCGATGTACGAACGACGCTATAGCCGCCAACGCATGCGCAGCGATGTTTGTTTATAGTACACATCTGGAGTGGGGGTTGGAATGTATCCGTTATGGGAGTTTGGATCGTAGGGTCACTCTCTACTTAGATCCCACCTGAAGAAGGTCCTGAAGGGACCAAAAACGTTTGTGGATAAATATACCTGCGAAGCTATTTAAGGTTATTAGAGTAGACATATAAGTTAGAAAATTTGAAAATTAAAGAAAGATGCTTTATC
>NW_027121849.1:0-6492 GCF_030686945.1 Centruroides vittatus | reverse complement strand
CAGAGAGAAAAAAGTTGTGAAGTGACTTCTGAATAATTCTGTTCGAGAAGTGTCCCACTGGTATCAACGAGCCGAAAGGTCAAATTCATCAGTACATTTGGGAGATTCTACAAAACATGTTGCAGCAAGTTACAGCAAGTTACGGCATCTTTTCCAGACAGACTATAAGAATGTATTCATTGGATTGGTAGCCATTTACGAAATATTATTTTCAAGAAATAACAATGATACACTTTCATTCTCCGTTGAAATGTGTATCTGTGAAAGCAATAAATATTTAAGCTGTTCTCTGAAGTGCTATTTTATTTTAAAAACTGTCAGGTGTTTCTGGCACACCCTGTATATTTATGCCACAGGACATTTTGAAATGTCTGTATTACCACACTTATAACTTGAAATTTATAATCTGTAATAAAATATGATACACGGGGTTAGTCAAAAGTCCTTCAACTACTTTTCTTTATTTGGAAGATCGTGGAAGGAAGCAGTACATTGCAAACGAAGATCGAAAGAGAAATCCTGGAAGTTAATTACACAACCACCCCTTTATAATCTAACACGAATTCAAACCGTGAACACATTCACGGCAAACATCTTTCAGTATATTGAGCGTTACAAATTTAACAGCTCTTACACATTGCTTCAATGCAGAAAAATCCCTTGCCGACGGAGGAACGTAAACAAACTCTTACGGCAGTTCTCGAATCCACGACCCACAAATTTCTGAAGAAAAAGGTATGCCGGAAACTTGACTACCATTTGAATGTGTTGGGTTACGAGGAGTTTCCATATTGAGTCCCTTTAATGGTTGCAGTTTTTAATAGAACTTATGGAATATCTCTTTCAATTCCAGTTTGCAATGTACTGCTACCTTCCTCAGTTTTTCAAGGAGGGAAAAAAGTTGTGAAGTGACTTCTGAATAATTCTGTATAGCCCGTGAGCTATACTAATTTGAAAGTTGTAATCTTGTTTGCGCAGGATATAGGATTATAATCCTATATCTTAATTACTTTTCTTTTAATATTTTCACCACAGAGAAGAATTAAAATTTAAGTTTTTTAGTTTTAAAAACTGGAAATATTACAGAATCATTAATTTCATAAGCAATCGTATTTCTTTTTTCTTTTCTGTTTTCTTTTTTTTTGGCTTTAGTTAAGCTATTGAATTAAGAAAAACAATTTAGTGCTTATGAATTTTATTATAAAAGATTATTTGTGTTCTTTTTTACTTTTCAGATGTAACTAAATTTCTAAAGTTTGCGTTTTCATTTGACCCTCCCTTATATTAATGTACATTGAAACTGATAAGTGATTTTATATATAAATGATGGGTAATTTTAATTATTCTTAAAATAATATAAATAAAACAAACATGATTAATTTTCAAATTGATAAGAACGTTAAACACGATAGTTTCTCAATTCTGCGTCGAGAGTCCGAGTAAATATCGGTAAGTCCGAAACCCGGAGACTTCGGATGGACGAAAGGAAGCCTAGACTCTGAAGGATCGTAGAATCTAAACTAGATTCTTGGAATTTTAATGGATGGTCCGGTCCGGACGCTTTGGATTCTCTTCCTCGCTGCCCCGTCTCCCAATTACGGGCAAATCCACAATGGTATCGGTACGAATAAAGGTCGTCTTAACGTTCGCGAGATAAAAAACATACAGAATTGATATCGGAACAGAAATTATAAATTTAATACATTCTTGAAACGTTTATCACATTTTATAAATATCTTACCATAATTTATCAATTTATACCTTAAAAGTTAAAAATATTTTGCACGTTCTTATGGTAATGAAATGCAGGTATCTACATTACAAGCATTTCACTTCTGTAAATTCATACTTATGTAGACAATTACTGAAAGTAATGTTTACAGGATGTGAATATTTTACGAAGCTGATTTGTTTTATTTAGTGTGTATGCTATTGCTACTAAACGGAAGACCCAACTAAAATCTGATGGTCGTAAACATCCTCGACCGAAGCAGGATTCGAACCCGCAATCTGTCAAACGGAAACAATGTCCTAACGCATTCCGGCGTCAAATTGGCAGAATGTATTAAGGTGTTCGGACTTCATAACCAATAACCCCAATTCAATCGTTTTTAGTTTGTCGTATTTTATCTTAAACTAATATTATTGTTGTAACAGGGCCGGGACTGGAAACAACATTCAGCTTCAACATCATATTAAAAACGAGTCGACTTCTAAAAAACTTTGTTCAATTAAAAGAAAAAATAATATCTTCTGCTTAGTTTTTAAATGAAAAACGTTTCTAATTGGTTCTAAAATTATGTATTTTTTGTAAACTCCAACACCACGTGGCGTTAACCAGTCTTTTAGGGCCCTACTGGCATTTGCCGGGATTTCCACCTGACCAGTCCGACCCTACGTCATAAGAGAAAATAGCTTACGATTAAAAATTTTACGTTGTCTTATGTATATATATCTATTTTGCTTTATGTAATAAATGTAGCCTCTACATAAATCAGAGATGTTTAAAAATTAATTGCCAGAACATCCCTCGACAAACTTTATCTACAACCGTGTAAATACAGGTTCAAATCTAATCTAAACCATCGTTATACCGTATCGGATAACGTGGATTGGAGTTGTGACGGGCCTTAATATGGCCAAACCTAGAGTTAATTAATCAATTTATCAAAAATTGTAAAAACAACAACTGCAAACAAAAACAAACCCCCATTGTTTAGTAATGTAACCACTCTATTGAACTATTTTTGTGTTTTATATTGTTTAAATATATTATAATAATTCATTTTTATTGATTACTACTTATTAATTTGAAAATTACAGCACTTGTTTTATAGATACAATTTTAAGGGTAATTTTGAATTACCAGTTTTCTATTGTCCGTATTATATTACTTTTAAATGTCATATATAAGCTTTTAAACAAATTTTTATAATTTATTATTTTACGTCTTTATTTATACACGTTCTTTTAATGTTTTATGTAGGAAACCATAAACGGTAAAGCATGTCCCGTAGAAACGGCTCCCCTCGGCAGGTTTATTTCGGACATACTGTCTCAAGAACAGGTCAGACTTTGTAATTAACACGCAGCTACTTAAATTAACTTTATGGGAAAGAGAGAAAATGTTTTGTTTTAAAATTCTTAGATTGAAATTCTTTGGAGTTGGTTGCCTTCGAGAATAACTATTCTCACGCCTCAACTAGTATATTCGTCGAACGAACACGGCTGCTGTCTTACTGCATTTTACATGAAGGTCGACTCATGGGAACCCACAATACTTATCATAAAGACAAATAAAAACGAGGTGAGACTATACTCATAAAATCGTAAAGATTATTTGAACAATAAAAGATTCATATGCGATTTTTAACGTAGGTCTTCGGAGCTTATTGTTCCAGCGATTGGGCCACTAGACACAAGCAGGACCACGGAGGGAATCGACAAAGATATTTCGGAACGGGAGAATCGTTTCTCTACAGTTTTTCACCTAATCCTATAAAATATCCTTGGATAGGATTGGAACATCACGAAAATCATTTAACTCCTGCCAAACAACTGTTTATGTGCGCTTCTAATTCGATGATCTGCATAGGATCGGGGTAAGAATTTCTTCTTTAACAATTGTATATTTTTTTTGTTTCTCTGTGTAATAGAGTTATTGTTATTTTAAGTCTTTTTTATTTAAATTTCCTGCCTCATAAGGTACAAACCATAATTTAGCAAAGATATTTAGCAGATTCTGGAAGGATAACGCAGTCAATATTTGCATTTTAGCTTAGTAGACACTTTACGTAAGCAGAACTTAACAAATTAAAGTTATGGGACTCATTGATGCTGTTTTTTTTTATCAGTAAGCATATTTATTCTAATAAACTTTAATGTAAGCTTGGTTGATATTTATTAACTGTAGAATTGTTCATAGTTACAAATCAAGAAACAAAGGACATACTATAAGGTTAGTTGCAAACTGATATGACCACTATATTTTTTTAGCATAGTTTTAAGACACAAGTAACTGCATTAAGCATTAAGACATGCATGTAATAGCATGTAATAGCATTAAGACACAAGTAACTGTAAAATGTAATTTTTAGAAACATTAACAAATGGTTTATACATTAAATGTAGTAAGTAAACTTTACAGGGAAAAACAGCAACTATTTTGTTGCAAAATGATAAGGCCACCCCTTTTAATATCCAGTAAACAAACTTAAATACATAATTGCACATGCTTTTCAGAAGCTTGTACAATGTACAGCTGTTCATGCAGTGATATTTGCCTTCTTCAATGTTGTTGTACTATTTATCACTGGCATATGGTACTGCGCAAGATTCACCATAGGGTTTAAGCTTGGCAAATTGGCTAGCTGTTCTGTAACCTAAACTCCACTTTCCAAGTAAACTTTGGTGACATTTCAGCAGGAGAATGAAACCATAAATGCTGCAGTTACCTTCCCAAATGGCAAAAGGTTCTCTTTTAAAAGGTCAATAGCTTTCATTTGACTTACAAGGAATGCGAGATTTGTTTTACCACAGCCACCTCGCACTGTCACTTAGAAAAATATGGTTCCCGTTTTCTAAAATTGCGTTGGTAAAATGCCAAGCCATCGGGACCATTTCCATTTCTTCTCGTCACTAAAGACGACTCTCCTCCATTCGTTCTTCCAAGATACGTATTCTTTTGCCCAGGTCACTCTTCTGTTCTTGCGATGTTCTTCAAATTAAGGTGGTTGTATTTTCTTTTTGCATTTAAGGATTTGGTCACAATTATACACAAGTCTACATTATCAAGAGTTATACAATTGTCCTGTAATCCAGATGACAAGAAATGTTCCATCAGAACAACTCCTCTCTCTTGTCTACCAGACACAACTTTTTTATCCCAAATAGATTCAAAGTTTCAAAAAGTTACTTACCATGCATAGAGTATGACCAAACCTTCTTCTCATTGCAGATTGGTAAAATTATCCATAATTTGATGCGGACCAGTAATTAAATAAGCATAAATCGATTGTTGCATGCGATACATTTACATAAGCTTATCTAGAGTTACTATAATACTTTGTTAGGTAAAATAACTCTAGATTACTATTTAAATGGTACTCGTAATCAACTGTGTGGTCAAGTTTTTTTGTGGTGTTAATGAAGCTAACTTTAGTTTAAAATTACACTTCAAGAACTTGTTTTTCTGGAAAATTTTATGAAAATATCTCGTTACATAATTTGCACATTAACTCGGTACGACACAAATGGAGAACTTTTACGAACGGGAGGGTGGTCATCCTATTTTGCAAATGAGAACGTCTTGTTTATGAGGAAAAAAGATATTTGTTACCATTTCTATAAAAATTAAACCTGTACTTGTGCTTTTCATAAAAATAAATTTTTAAAAACATAATGGTTATTTCAATTTTGCAACTGCGCTTATTTGTTTTCCAGTGCAAAATGATTAAGCTAAGTTTAACGTACCATACCAGGTGGTTCAGAGTTTATTCTTTTGACCAACGGTTTGATACGTTTGGCTTTTATATATAAATAAAACAAATTAAAATATTTCATATGTAGCCATTTATAACTGTAATTTGGATCAGTCAGTCTAAAGAATACCATCTCAAAATTAGATATCACAGTTACTGTACTGCTCTAAAGGACTTTGGGTGGAACCAAATTGAAATTAAGCATTTCTTATTCCTTTTCTTGATTGTTTTTAAACGTAAGTTCTGTAATTATAACATACAAATTTCCTACACCTTTTTTTATTTTAACCTCTACTCCTGTCTGGCCATTAAGGTATGGATATATTTTTCCTCCTAAAAATCTGCCTCAAAAAGTATCTTATAAGTTGGGAAGTATTATTTTTGTTTTTAAACAATAATTAGCAATTTTTATATGTGATCTGTTTTGTTCCCCACTGGATTAATTTGAATGCTAAAGAGTTATTTATATTTATATCTAGAGAAGGACAGGGTCTGTGGCTCGACGAATCCCTGACATACGGAAGGACAGAAACCTGCGCCACCTTTAATAACGACCCGCTATGCAGCACCAACGACTTTACTTGCACTTTTGTGGAAGTATTCGGATTCAAATAGATAGATAAATCTTAGTGTTTTACATTTGTATACACGCATCTTTTGCTGTAAAGTATCATTCTTTAATTATTTGAATATGATTTCTTTTCATATACATTGTTAAAAAATTGAGATTATCTACAAAGCATTATATATAGTTTCCCCCCCTTCCTTGTTATCGGTGATATATACTCATTCCAATGTTAATTATATTTTTTGACAAATGATTATAGAACTTTGATTATAGAGATTAATAACGTTAAGGCTGTAAACCGTGCACATGCCAAACATTCAATCTTGATATATAAAAAGCCGTGAATTATTTTATAACTTTGAATGTAATACGCAAATCTGCAGTCTGTAGAAAACTGTGTCGTTACAGATTGTTCATAATTGTCGTTCGAATATATATAAATTA
>NW_027121848.1:0-7955 GCF_030686945.1 Centruroides vittatus | reverse complement strand
GAGGGAAAAAAGTTGTGAAGTGACTTCTGAATAATTCTGTATAGCCCGTGAGCTATACTAATTTGAAAGTTGTAATCTTGTTTGCGCAGGATATAGGATTATAATCCTATATCTTAATTACTTTTCTTTTAATATTTTCACCACAGAGAAGAATTAGAATTTAAGTTTTTTAGTTTTAAAAACTGGAAATATTACAGAATCATTAATTTCATAAGCAATCGTATTTCTTTTTTCTTTTCTGTTTTCTTTTTTTTTGGCTTTAGTTAAGCTATTGAATTAAGAAAAACAATTTAGTGCTTATGAATTTTATTATAAAAGATTATTTGTGTTCTTTTTTACTTTTCAGATGTAACTAAATTTCTAAAGTTTGCGTTTTCATTTGACCCTCCCTTATATTAATGTACATTGAAACTGATAAGTGATTTTATATATAAATGATGGGTAATTTTAATTATTCTTAAAATAATATAAATAAAACAAACATGATTAATTTTCAAATTGATAAGAACGTTAAACACGATAGTTTCTCAATTCTGCGTCGAGAGTCCGAGTAAATATCGGTAAGTCCGAAACCCGGAGACTTCGGATGGACGAAAGGAAGCCTAGACTCTGAAGGATCGTAGAATCTAAACTAGATTCTTGGAATTTTAATGGATGGTCCGGTCCGGACGCTTTGGATTCTCTTCCTCGCTGCCCCGTCTCCCAATTACGGGCAAATCCACAATGGTATCGGTACGAATAAAGGTCGTCTTAACGTTCGCGAGATAAAAAACATACAGAATTGATATCGGAACAGAAATTATAAATTTAATACATTCTTGAAACGTTTATCACATTTTATAAATATCTTACCATAATTTATCAATTTATACCTTAAAAGTTAAAAATATTTTGCACGTTCTTATGGTAATGAAATGCAGGTATCTACATTACAAGCATTTCACTTCTGTAAATTCATACTTATGTAGACAATTACTGAAAGTAATGTTTACAGGATGTGAATATTTTACGAAGCTGATTTGTTTTATTTAGTGTGTATGCTATTGCTACTAAACGGAAGACCCAACTAAAATCTGATGGTCGTAAACATCCTCGACCGAAGCAGGATTCGAACCCGCAATCTGTCAAACGGAAACAATGTCCTAACGCATTCCGGCGTCAAATTGGCAGAATGTATTAAGGTGTTCGGACTTCATAACCAATAACCCAAAATCGTTTTTAGTTTGTCGTATTTTACTTAAACTATATTATTGTTGTAACAGGCCCTGTTACAACAATGTATCTACATTACACTGTAGATACATTACGGTGTTGAAGCTGAATTTTGTTTCCAGTCCGGCCCGGACTGGAAACAAAATTCAGCTTCAACACCATATTTAAAAACGAGCCACTTCTAAAAAACTTTGTTCAATTAAAAGAAAAAATAATATCCTCTGCTTAGTTTTTAAATGAAGAACGTTTCTAATTGGTTCTAAAATTATGTATTTTTTGTAAACTCCAACACCACGTGGCGTTAACCAGTCTTTTAGGGCCCTACTGGCATTTGCCGGGATTTCCACCTGACCAGTCCGACCCTACGTCATAAGAGAAAATAGCTTACGATTAAAAATTTTACGTTGTCTTATGTATATATATCTATTTTGCTTTATGTAATAAATGTAGCCTCTACATAAATCAGAGATGTTTAAAAATTAATTGCCAGAACATCCCTCGACAAACTTTATCTACAACCGTGTAAATACAGGTTCAAATCTAATCTAAACCATCGTTATACCGTATCGGATAACGTGGATTGGAGTTGTGACGGGCCTTAATATGGCCAAACCTAGAGTTAATTAATCAATTTATCAAAAATTGTAAAAACAACAACTGCAAACAAAAACAAACCCCCATTGTTTAGTAATGTAACCACTCTATTGAACTATTTTTGTGTTTTATATTGTTTAAATATATTATAATAATTCATTTTTATTGATTACTACTTATTAATTTGAAAATTACAGCACTTGTTTTATAGATACAATTTTAAGGGTAATTTTGAATTACCAGTTTTCTATTGTCCGTATTATATTACTTTTAAATGTCATATATAAGCTTTTAAACAAATTTTTATAATTTATTATTTTACGTCTTTATTTATACACGTTCTTTTAATGTTTTATGTAGGAAACCATAAACGGTAAAGCATGTCCCGTAGAAACGGCTCCCCTCGGCAGGTTTATTTCGGACATACTGTCTCAAGAACAGGTCAGACTTTGTAATTAACACGCAGCTACTTAAATTAACTTTACGGGAAAGAGAGAAAATGTTTTGTTTTAAAATTCTTAGATTGAAATTCTTTGGAGTTGGTTGCCTTCGAGAATAACTATTCTCACGCCTCAACTAGTATATTCGTCGAACGAACACGGCTGCTGTCTTACTGCATTTTACATGAAGGTCGACTCATGGGAACCCACAATACTTATCATAAAGACAAATAAAAACGAGGTGAGACTATACTCATAAAATCGTAAAGATTATTTGAACAATAAAAGATTCATATGCGATTTTTAACGTAGGTCTTCGGAGCTTATTGTTCCAGCGATTGGGCCACTAGACACAAGCAGGACCACGGAGGGAATCGACAAAGATATTTCGGAACGGGAGAATCGTTTCTCTACAGTTTTTCACCTAATCCTATAAAATATCCTTGGATAGGATTGGAACATCACGAAAATCATTTAACTCCTGCCAAACAACTGTTTATGTGCGCTTCTAATTCGATGATCTGCATAGGATCGGGGTAAGAATTTCTTCTTTAACAATTGTATATTTTTTTTGTTTCTCTGTGTAATAGAGTTATTGTTATTTTAAGTCTTTTTTATTTAAATTTCCTGCCTCATAAGGTACAAACCATAATTTAGCAAAGATATTTAGCAGATTCTGGAAGGATAACGCAGTCAATATTTGCATTTTAGCTTAGTAGACACTTTACGTAAGCAGAACTTAACAAATTAAAGTTATGGGACTCATTGATGCTGTTTTTTTTTATCAGTAAGCATATTTATTCTAATAAACTTTAATGTAAGCTTGGTTGATATTTATTAACTGTAGAATTGTTCATAGTTACAAATCAAGAAACAAAGGACATACTATAAGGTTAGTTGCAAACTGATATGACCACTATATTTTTTTAGCATAGTTTTATTAAGACACAAGTAACTGTAAAATGTAATTTTTAGAAACATTAACAAATGGTTTATACATTAAATGTAGAAGTAAACTTTACAGGAAAAAGTGCTAAAAGAAAAAGGTTAATGTTACCCTAGGATCCAAGATGGCGGCGGGGGAAATTTTTCCCTCGATTCAAGATGGCCGCGTTTCCGGCCGCCATCTTGAATTTCTCTGCAGACTCCGCGGATGTTAACCGAAATAAACAATAAAAAAAAAAAGAATTTTTTTACTCACTTTTCGATGGTGGTTGCCTGCTTCTTCCTATCTTTTTTTCCTTTTCGAACGTACTTTTTAATATACGCCCTTTCTCGTGCCTTCTTTTTTTACATATTACGGTCTCGTCGATTTCAATAGTTTTATTCGGCATTCCTCTTTTAAACGATGTCAAATTACTCAAAGCTATAAGCAATACCAACCGTATGTGATTGGACCAATCGACTCCCGTTTTTCTGGATATGTCCGCCGCAATCGCCGAGGTCGTCGCTGTACAGTACATTCCAGACATAGATGGTGCCATATAAACGACAGAATGCAACCCGAAGGAATGTGGCCAAATTTACTTTTAAATGTTCCATCAAAGGCAGAAGTCTTCGTTCCGCACTTACTACATCGCAAGAAACAGCTTTCTCTATTACTCCGATAGTATAATTTGCATATAGAATTGCAATGAATGCAAACGGACTCGGTCGGCTGTATGCCTAATTTTACAGCAAATTTCAATGCGTTATCGATACGGGGAGACAAACCTAGTTCCAAAACGTCGTCTTCCATTAACATGTAGAAATCACGGGTGGTGCATCTCGACCAAAATTCGTCGTTGCAACTCAAATCTGCAAAACTACTCATTATCGAACAATTGCAAATAAACTATACGTTTACCGATAATAAATTGTTCGAGAATGAAATATCGTAACGAAAAAAAAAAACAGCAATTATTCCAATAGGCAATTCGTCATAACACTGCAGTAAACGATTCCAACTGGAAACTAGTCGATTTGCATAAAATTGCCCGGAAAGGAACGGAAATCACGTCGTAGATCATGCATTTGCATATTCGTTCGTAACACCCCTACGTATTTCCCGCCGATTTTACTCTCGCTCGACGTTACGAAAAAACTCCCTCTACCGTCGCAATTACACACTGCCGTCTCCGTTTCGAGGTTACAGGAAACTCGGCCACATCAACGCAGGGTCGAAACCAAAGAGGAAAAAAATCCCCACATCGTCGACGTCTCGACTCTAGGGAAAAAATTTTTTCCCCGTCGCAGTCTCCAACGTAGGGAAAAATTTTCCCAGTCGCCATCTTGGATCCTAAGGTAACATTAACCAAGAAAAACAACTATTTTGTTGCAAAATGATAAGGCCACCCCTTTTAATATCCAGTAAACAAACTTAAATACATAATTGCACATGCTTTTCAGAAGCTTGTACAATGTACAGCTGTTCATGCAGTGATATTTGCCTTCTTCAATGTTGTTGTACTATTTATCACTGGCATATGGTACTGCGCAAGATTCGCCATAGGGTTTAAGCTTGGCAAATTGGCTAGCTGTTCTGTAACCTAAACTCCACTTTCCAAGTAAACTTTGGTGACATTTCAGCCGGAGAATGAAACCATAAATGCTGCAGTTACCTTCCTAAATGGCAAAAGGTTCTCTTTTAAAAGGTCAATAGCTTTCATTTGACTTACAAGGAATGCGAGATTTGTTTTACCACAGCCACCTCGCACTGTCACTTAGAAAAATATGGTTCCCGTTTTCTAAAATTGCGTTGGCAAAATGCCAAGCCATCGGGACCATTTCCATTTCTTCTCGTCACTAAAGACGACTCTCCTCCATTCGTTCTTCCAAGATACGTATTCTTTTGCCCAGGTCACTCTTCTGTTCTTGCGATGTTCTTCAAATTAAGGTGGTTGTATTTTCTTTTTGCATTTAAGGATTTGGTCACAATTATACACAAGTCTACATTATCAAGAGTTATACAATTGTCCTATAATCCAGATGACAAGAAATGTTCCATCAGAACAACTCCTCTCTCTTGTCTACCAGACACAACTTTTTTATCCCAAATAGATTCAAAGTTTCAAAAAGTTACTTACCATGCATAGAGTATGACCAAACCTTCTTCTCATTGCAGATTGGTAAAATTATCCATAATTTGATGCGGACCAGTAATTAAATAAGCATAAATCGATTGTTGCATGCGATACATTTACATAAGCTTATCTAGAGTTACTATAATACTTTGTTAGGTAAAATAACTCTAGATTACTATTTAAATGATACTCGTAATCAACTGTGTGGTCAAGTTTTTTTGTGGTGTTAATGAAGCTAACTTTAGTTTAAAATTACACTTCAAGAACTTGTTTTTCTGGAAAATTTTATGAAAATATCTCGTTACATAATTTGCACATTAACTCGGTACGACACAAATGGAGAACTTTTACGAACGGGAGGGTGGTCATCCTATTTTGCAAATGAGAACGTCTTGTTTATGAGGAAAAAAGATATTTGTTACCATTTCTATAAAAATTAAACCTGTACTTGTGCTTTTCATAAAAATAAATTTTTAAAAACATAGTGGTTATTTCAATTTTGCAACTGCGCTTATTTGTTTTCCAGTGCAAAATGATTAAGCTAAGTTTAACGTACCATACCAGGTGGTTCAGAGTTTATTCTTTTGACCAACGGTTTGATACGTTTGGCTTTTATATATAAATAAAACAAATTAAAATATTTCATATGTAGCCATTTATAACTGTAATTTGGATCAGTCAGTCTAAAGAATACCATCTCAAAATTAGATATCACAGTTACTGTACTGCTCTAAAGGACTTTGGGTGGAACCAAATTGAAATTAAGCATTTCTTATTCCTTTTCTTGATTGTTTTTAAACGTAAGTTCTGTAATTATAACATACAAATTTCCTACACCTTTTTTTATTTTAACCTCTACTCCTGTCTGGCCATTAAGGTATGGATATATTTTTCCTCCTAAAAATCTGCCTCAAAAAGTATCTTATAAGTTGGGAAGTATTATTTTTGTTTTTAAACAATAATTAGCAATTTTTATATGACTGTTTTGTTCCCCACTGGATTAATTTGAATGCTAAAGAGTTATTTATATTTATATCTAGAGAAGGACAGGGTCTGTGGCTCGACGAATCCCTGACATACGGAAGGACAGAAACCTGCGCCACCTTTAATAACGACCCGCTATGCAGCACCAACGACTTTACTTGCACTTTTGTGGAAGTATTCGGATTCAAATAGATAGATAAATCTTAGTGTTTTACATTTGTATACACGCATCTTTTGCTGTAAAGTATCATTCTTTAATTATTTGAATATGATTTCTTTTCATATACATTGTTAAAAAATTGAGATTATCTACAAAGCATTATATATAGTTTCCCCCCCTTCCTTGTTATCGGTGATATATACTCATTCCAATGTTAATTATATTTTTTGACAAATGATTATAGAACTTTGATTATAGAGATTAATAACGTTAAGGCTGTAAACCGTGCACATGCCAAACATTCAATCTTGATATATAAAAAGCCGTGAATTATTTTATAACTTTGAATGTAATACGCAAATCTGCAGTCTGTAGAAAACTGTGTCGTTACAGATTGTTCATAATTGTCGTTCGAATATATATAAATTACTAGCTGACCCGGCCACGCGTTGTTGTGGCTCAAAATGTATCTATTATAAATGTGTAACACTTCCCCCGTGGGGGAAATTTCAAAAAATTCCTTCTTAGTGTATATTCTCTTGACGTACCCTATTAAAACGCAATCAAAAACGCATCTAAAATAGTATAATAAAAGCCGAGTTCTTCACAGTAAGCCTTAATCCCGTCACTTTTCCCGCTGGGGAATATCGAAAAATCCCTTTTTAGTGTATATTCTGTTGACGTAACCTATTAAAACGCAATTAAAAACGCAAAAAACGCATGTAAAATAGTATAATAGAAGCCGAGTTCTTCACGGTAAGCCTTAATCCCGTCCATCTCCCCCCACTGGGGGGAATTTCGACATGTATATTATATAAAAACACGTGCGTATTCGAATGCAACGTTGTGTCAAAATTTCAAAGGAATCGGTAGGAACAAACGAACGTTATATTTTATTTATATTAATATTTATATTAAGTAATAATTTTAATAAAATAGGAATAATTAATAGTTATTCTCCTAACCTCACTCAGACTCTATTACACTGTAAGACAACAACACCTTGATGCTGAGAACCTTTAACTTTAATCATAAACAAACGTTTTCGGCCCATTCCATGGCCATCGTCAGGCTAACAACATTCGAATACTGTTCCGAATAACCAATTTCAAATTTAAATAAAATACAAAAGAACTCACGCGCGATGCTAAACAACGTAAACTAAAACTAATATAAACAACATAGAAAAGAACAAACGAACGTTATATATTATTTATATAGATAGATAGAAAATGATCTGCTTCAGTCCATTCTCACAGAAAAGCATAATGCCTGACAGAAAAGCAAACTTAGTTCGTCGGAAGGTAGCGCCATCTGTTGGACATAAAAGCCTTAATTTATATATAAATATATTTTTGAAAGGGGGGAGATGGTGTAGGGGTATGAAAAATAGATAGTAGCCGATTCTCAGACCTACTGAATATGCATATCAAATTTGGTAAAAATCGGTAAAGCCGTTTCGGAGGAGTACGGTAACTAACATTGTGACACGAGAATTTTATA
>NW_027121847.1:0-38542 GCF_030686945.1 Centruroides vittatus | reverse complement strand
AGGCAGTAAGTGAGAGCAGACTCAGGACAACAGATAAGAGAGAATAGACCAGAGGCGGTCAGACAGACACAGGACTTAAGCAGCCAGAGAGTGCAGTCCAGTCCAGACAGTACCAGAGCAGTACGAGTAAGAAGGAGAGAAAGGAAACAGGATCAAGAGATTGACCGACTGTCTAAATAGACAAAAGAAGACATCTTGTTTAACTGGTATGTTGCGAGTCGCGTAGTTCAAATACCCACCCGTTAGGTACCCCCTTCGTTGTATAGATAAAGATAGGCAAATTTCCAAAAATCGGATTTGATAACTTTGTTCTGAACTTTCAGTTTTTTTTTTGCTAATAAATTCCCTTTTAATTGATTATATCTGACTCTGTATTCTTCCTCCTGAGAGGCTCATTCCTGGACTTCAGAGTGACTCTTACCCTTCGCGCCTTAGTCATTTACTTCATCCCAATCGGTGGTGTGTCCGGTAAAACACACCTGGTGGCAGGACCCTATCAAAAACGTACGTAATAAAACATCTTGACGGCCCCGAACCCCACAAGAGGTAGACCATATAGAGAATGAATTGATGATGTGAAGAAGTGGTGTGGAGCAAATGTACAGGAATTGAGAAAATTAGCAATGGATAGAGAGAAATGGAAGAAAATAGTGGAAAAGGCATCAGACACCAATGGGCAATGAGCTCAGGGTTGATGATGACGACGACAACTTTAATCTGAAGTATGTGATATGCGTTGCCTATGTAGTGCTTTAGTCTGTCATTTGTTTTGAATGGGATAGAATATATGCCACTTTGTTGCTCCCTTTGTATGGATTCTTTTTTGTTTTTAATCATGTTGTATATTGCTGGCTGTCTTACAGTCACCACTTTTACTTAGGTGTTTACAAAGGATAGGGAAACTCCAGTGACAGTAACCTGTTTATTATTTCAATCACAGTGCTAGTGTTTCATAGTTTGTGCTGAGATCTGCTGTCTGATTTTGTTTGAAAGATTCTGTACTACAGTAGGTTGCATTGAAACCTATAGAACATAGATATCTTTGTACAGGTACTCCTCACTTTATGACCGAGTTCTGTTCCGACGACTATGTCGTTAAGCAAATTGGTTGATAAGCAAGGAACTTGTGCTGGGAATATAGGATTGTTGTAAAATTATACAAATTATGCAACAGACTTCAAATTTATTCATAAAAAGACTATTATAGTATGCTATTAGCCTATTATAGTACTGTAAGACTATTATAGTACGCGCAAGCCTATTATAGTACGCTTAGTGTGCATGTCACCATTCGCCAATGACCGACACTCAAGCTGAGAAAGGGAATTCCGCGAATTGCAGGTTGAAACTCGATTGGTCGTAAGTGTGAGTGGTCGTTAAGTAGATAGGTCGCAAAGTGAGGCGTACCTGTAATTATATTTATTTATTTCTGTAAATCATCCACATCTGATGAATAGAAAGAGGCTCTGGGAGAAGTACCCTAAAGGCTGCTGTCCTGTAACAACATGGGTCATCTGAGATGAAATGAACGTACACCAGAAGAAACAATATTTCCAGTACACTGCCATTTTGATTTTTTCTTTTAATGTTATGTTTGTATCAAGGTATTGCACTGGTATATGTTTATGGACTTGGTCTATCTCTAAGGTCAGGTCAACACTGTCAATTGTTGTTAATTTTTTGGACTTAGTTTTTTAGACTTGCCTGAGTAAGCCTCTTGTTCATTCCAAATGACAATTATATTCTTTATGTATTGGCAAATGGTCATGATATTCTTGCTGAAGGTTTGTAGTATGGGAGGTTTCAATAAAAGTCATTGTTCAGCAAACTTTCCTGCAATCAGGGATACAATCTGCGCTTCCTTAAACTGTATGCAACACTTGTCATTGAACATTCCTATTTTGGAAGAGCATGCTACAGTATAAACATATTCTGGTATGAAGTTGTGCCAATGATCCTTCAAGTGGTTGTGTAATATGTGCAATGTGTGAGAGAAGATGGCATGTAACTTGAGGTTGATAGAGGCTTTTGCAACCTAAAACAATCAGGAGCCTACATTTGGAGGGGTTTAACTGTCTGATGTCTTGTACTACATGTTGCATGTCATTGGAAACGTACTGGTTTCATTTTAGATGTACAGTAGACCCCTCTATAACACTGTAGATATGTTTCGTGTTATATGAATCCGTGTTGTACGAGTCACTTAAATACATGAGCCAATCACAGCCCGTCACGTGTGCAGTTCAGGGGCTACGGCTATTTGAAAGGTTTTCTTCCATAAGGTTAATCGATTCTAGACTAATTTGATTCGACATTTCCAAATCACGTGTATTTTTTTGGGAATAATCCATATAAACTATGCTATAAACAAAAAATTGTAGGATTACATGCCGAGTGTGCTCCATTTAATGACGCCATTGCTTAAGCTTGTTTTTGTCAGGGAGCAGCTCGTTGAACAGCGGACGCGTGTTTCCTAATCAGCGAATTTTTTGCAGAAAAATAACTTAACTTTGGAGACATCATTAATAAAAATATAATTTTTATGGCCGTTGAATAATAAATGTTTTTTAGTAGGTCCAGTGCTCGTTTAAACTCAACGGTTTGTACAATATCCGCTATTGGTCCAGATTCGACCAATCCTGTCGCGACAAGAGTCGGCGATGACATTTTACCGTCTTATACGAGTCTCTTTTAGTGTGTTATATGAACACTATCGCAATTTTTTCGCCATGTTATACGAATCTGTGTTGTATGAACCCGTATTATAGAGGGTCTACTGTATTCTGATGATGTGGGCCAGTCCCACTTCCAGAGCTTTAGAGATATTTGAAAATCAGGAAGTACAGTATGAAGGGAGGCTCTTATTTCGTAACACCCGGACTTTAGTCGAAAGCTGTGCAGCAAGATCCTAGCAGAACAGATCTTTGTGAAAAAGAAATGCTCCTCAATGGAAAGACACCAAGATTCTGATTAAAAAAATACAAGATGTTTTTCACTTACAACTGCTGAAGAATTGACCATCACCACTGCCAAATTTTGGTTATAAATAAAAGGGAAGGGAATGAACTAGATCTTAGGGTATGGCTTATTTTTTTTCTAGTCATGAGCCTGTCCCTAAAGACTCCGTGTTAAACTTCTCCCCAAGTCTACGCTATTTATATAGTAAAAACTTCTGTAAGCCACATCAGCATTTCATGCAGTGTTTTAGCAATTCTAAAATTATCTGTGCTTACTACTTAATCATCATACATTTTTATTTATTGTACTTTATTTCTATTTTTATTTTTGTTTCGTTTTTACCATGTTTGCTATTATGTTTACATTATCTACAGTTTATTTTATTTGTATTTTTGTTTCTTATTTTATGCACTGATAAATTTATATTATTTTTACATTTATAATTTTAAAAAATGTTGTAATTTGTAATTTTCTCCAATAGAACGACATTTGAGCAGTCGTTTTATTAGAAATATCGGAATACGGAACGTTACGGATCTGAAGATCCCGGGACATTTCGAAACTAAAAATCCCAAAATGTTCTTAATCCCAATAAATATCATGACTCCTTTAACCAATTCCGAGGTTTTCTTACGAAAATACTTAGTTTTTTAATCTTAACAATACCTAGTCTTTTACTTTCCCAGCTGTTATTTATATAGCACGAGAAAGTATTGTAATCATAACAAATTTGACCCTCCAGGTTTTTTGCAAATTTCCACATTGTGTGTTTCATTTAATATCTCAGGTTGAGGTAAAAACTGGGAAATGAAATTCAGCACGGTAATTTGTATGTAAGGGACATCGATGCTATTAAATTTTGGTGATTAGTGGTCGAGGGGGTGGGGTCATATCTCAAGTGGAATCGGACTTAATGAAAATTTTACTTGTTATTGGCATTAAGAATTATTAAAAACTCACCTCTACTCTAAAAATTAAATATTTTGTATTTTATATTAATAATATATAATTTATTTTTTAAATAAAGTCTCATAACAAATGGCATCGCACGTAATTTTAACTTTTTTGCCGGGGAAAGTTATACTACTCATTGCTGGATTTTTTATTAAGTGATAACTCAATGAGGGCATTGGTGTTGCCAACACGAAATTTCCAGATTATTCCTTTCAGAGATTTAACTAAAAGTCTGGGTGATCAACAGTGGTGTAGCGAACATAACTGGCACCCGGGGCACGACACTTTATTGGTGCCCCCTCCCCTTTCCAGAAACACACATAGTTTGTCTTGGAGACCATTTGGGCGCCTCTGCGAGTGGCGCCCAGGGCATGATACACCCCCTTGCCCTCCTCGCTACGCCACTGGTGATCAAGTCTTCCTCTCCTTCTCTATTTATTGTCTAACTAAATCCATAAAACAAAATGAAAACAATGGTATAAGTTACAAAGCAGAATTAATGTTTATTTATTGGAATTTATATGATATAATTAATTAAAAATACTGCAAAAGAGAGAAAGTCGTGTATTATTACAACTGAGTTTATAGCAGTAAAATAAATCGGATTTTATTTTAACGTTTTGATTACAGGATAGGTAATGCTTCACTTCTATTTCCATTTGAAATATTCTACTAAACAATAATTGTTGATATAAATTGTAACTATATTGTACAGTAGATATTTGATACTATGCATCAGATTAATAAATGTAATGAAAGCTTTCATTAGAAATAGAAAATACTGTATATAAAAGTCTCCACGAACCTGAAGTGTTAGATGTTTGAGTGATTTGGACTTTTTTCCGACTTCAGAAAATGATTTTGGACCGTAAATGTAATAAATAATTTTGTAAGTTTCATAAAGAAATACTGAATTGTATGGGGGGTAGCCTACTGACTATATTTTTTATTCTCTCGGAGAGACTGACGTGTATGCCATAATCCTTCTTCCTTTTCGGAAGTTTGGAAATGGCCATTCTGTTTGTGAGATTTAGATTAGTGTTTAACAACTTCTAAAAATTTGTATGAATTATTTTCATGTTAATTACAATATTTAGATTTTCAATATTTTTAGTTTGTTCCTATGACTTCGTAACAATTTAAGTTCTCCAAACTGTACAGTCTCAATAAACATGTTGCTTTATAAACATTGTTCTAAAGTTAAACAAAGGAATTTAACTGTAATTTAAGTAATTAGTGTGTCTACACTCGATTTACTTAAAGACCTTTTTACTATTATAGAAAGTCTATATTTATCATTGAAAAGTCTACAGATGTACTCTACCTTCCCCAATATGCTGTTATTTTTGTTGTTATAATTATAGTTTGTTGGCAATTTTGTTGAAAAAAAAAGATACTTTAGAACATCTGCCGATTCTAACGTGCACTTGATTTGATTTATATTTGCACATCTGCATGTAACAAATAGTCCAATATTAATTGACTCGAACCTACATAAATATTTGCATCACCATTGAATCTTATTTTCCATTCGGAAAATGGTTAAAATTTAGATTTTTAATGTTGTTCGTTTTCCTTACCTTTTTTTAAATTTAAAAAATTTCTGATACTATATTTTTATATTCAGTTTGTTGTTTTGATGTTCCGTAGAAGATACACAACCCGAATGCGGTTTAATAAAGCAAAATCGTTCGTTTTTAAATACGATATTTGCTGGAGCGCTAACATTTTTGTTCTTTTAAACAGTTGAATTATAATTAAACTTTTAAATATGTATTAATTTTGTACTGGTTGAAATGACTTTACTGTTTCTGAATTTAGATTATATTTACGTACAATAACAATTAAAATCCTGCTGTTATATTTTTTATTCTCTCGGAGAGATTATCGGCAACAAAAATATTACTTCCTCTTTATTCATTTACGTGTTTTATTTATTTACTTTTCAGTATTTTATTCCTCTGTTAATACAGTAACTTCTTCTAAACTTCCATTAATTTCTGACTTTGTTTTAATAAAATATTAGATTAGAATATCTCACATGAATTGCAAAAACTTCCCTTTCCTTATAAGTATTATGTTATTTATTTCGTGATCTCTCAGAAAAGATTAAATGCCAGAGTTAATTCCAGCTTTGTGTCTTGAAATCAATAGCCATTACTAGAATTAAGAGTCCGACTTTGTGGTTTTATGGTTAAAATCTGTTCAATGTCGAAGTTAATGCAGCACGACATTGATCTCCAAGTTTGAAGTTGAATATGTTTATTACCAGATCAAAATTCATATTGCAAACTGAATAAGGAAGTGGTGCAATTAAACAAAAGTTCAACTAAAACTTTTCTAATAGCATATTTCAAAATATCTGCAATACAAGAATGTAATTATGTTATAAAGGTGTCACATGCCGAAACAGCGTAGCATCAAACTTCACGGTCTATAGTCTTACATGCAGCTGAATCATAGCAGAATTTAGCAGAATTCCCATTACTAAGCACTATGCTACGGTCGGACAATAAACTATCTTTAAATGTTAAATTCCAAAGATGATATAATATCCTGATTTAAATATATTTCAGTTTTCTAATTCAGCTTTAAGTAATTTATATTTCCGACAGTATCTTCCGGCAGTTTATTCATATACGGGATGATGCATTTAACGCGAAAAATGTGAAATATTTCCAAGATAATTTAATGAGCTTAAATAATAATTGAATTTTATTTTAATAAATTTAATTTTATTAAATTAAGATAAACTTTACAAACATCTACTGAAAGAAAAGAAAAGAAAATGGCAGTTTCTGGATTAGGAGGCTTGGATGTAGACAATGTCGATCAGAAAAATATCCCAAGAGGTACTATCTCTACTTACACTTGTGACGACATTGAAGTGATAAAGAAATTTCTGAAAGATGGACAAATGAATCAGGTATTACTTAAAATTGAGTTATAAATTAAGTTTGGTTTTAATTTATTACAATTAAAACTGAGAGTATAAGCTATAGAAATGCCTTTTTTTTTATATATATATTATGCAAGAGAAAATAAGTCACAAATTGTTATACGAACGTGGATAAAATACTTATTTTTGGGCTGCAGTTTTTAAATTGCAAACCTGTATGTCCTTCATTACTCTTGAGAATGGAGTTAGATATATGAAAATCAAGACCAGAAAGCTTATTTTTTTAATTAAAATATGATCGTCACAATAAATAAATGCTCGTTCAATATAATCTTCTTCAATATTAAGATTCCCGCCCATCATTTTATCAAGTATTTTGCCCTCAAAGCCAACGGTATAGATTTTCATTGGTTGTTGCAGTTATTTTTGCAGTTTATTTCCAATTGCTTCGTCATTATAGAAGTATTTACCATCAAATTTTTTTTTGCTGTCCTCCAAAAGCTATTTTGGTTGCAAATAAAATCTGCCCACAAAAGTTTTTCGAGAGAGGAAATTCTTCTTACTACAAAAAAGTGCACAATGGCACACTGTTCTGTAGTCGTACATTCCTCCTCAAGCTCTGTTACTGTTTCAGATCACTTGAAAACAGCTACTGATTTTGTGGGCAAATCTGCTACATAAATTGTCATCATCCTAGACTGTGCTCATACCTAATACTGTATTGAAAATCGGTTAATGTTACCCTAGGTATACAGAATGGCGGCTCGTCTCTGATTCCAGCAAGGAAACAGTGGGACGCACGTTCTAACCTAACCTGACCTATTCTAGTAATTTGGTTGCTAATAATTACGGTAATTTATTAGAATAGGTTAGGTTAGGTTAGAACGTGCGTCCCACTGTTTCCTTGCTGGAATCAGAGACAAGCTGCCATTTTGTATACCTAGGGTAACATTAACCTGAAAATCTATTACCTCCATTATTACTGTTCTGCTTTTATTTGTGACTTATTTACTCTCTTTAGCTAATAATTTTCAATAATAAAATAGACTTCTAAATGTAGTTATTATTTTTTAAGTATTTTTATAAGATTTAATATTTAAAATTTTTAAAATTTAATTGAAAAACTTAGTATACATGATGATGTGTCAAGAATCGTCTCAATTTATTAAATAAATTCTAATTATCGAGAAGAATGTTACGCACTTAGCAGTTTATATCGATAAAGATCTTTGGATTTTAAATTGATTTATTAATATTTTTACATTATGTATAGTTATAAGTTTTCATTAATATAATTCGAAAGTATTGTCATTGTGTGGTCTACGAATTCCTGTTAAATAATTTTCCGAAATATCAATATTTAAAACAAAATAATTAACATATTTCATCAAAGCTATCTTTGAGTTGTACATTTATTTTAATTAATGTTTACAAAAGAATAATTTTATTATGCAATACAGGATTGTATGAAACATAGGAATTTCCTTATTACGATACATGTTTATAAAATTGCTATCATTTATAATTGAAGGTTACTAGAGGAAGTCTGACAAGTATTTACATTGCAAGTAATAAAGAATAATAAATTGAAAACTTGGAGCTAAAATCACTTTTTATTTATGTTGATTTATAATTAGATATACAGATTTAAATATAATAATTTGTTTTTATTAAATGTTAGACGAGCTCGACGTTGCTCGGGCAAGAAATAACAACAGCAAAGATTAAAATTATTAGAAGTATTTTGTACTTCTAACCCTTCTACTATATTATATTTGATATATTTGATTTATATTTACAAAGGTTATCTTACGTAAGAATTTCTCGTACCAAGTGCCCAATCGAACACATTTTAAAAATTCTTTAAATTGCGTGCAGTAGAGGAATAAAGGGTTTTTAAAATGCGTTAGATCGGTCATTTGGTGTGATAAACCCTTACGTAAGATAGTCTTTGTAGTTATTTAAATCAAAACTATAATATAACAAACATTAAAATGAAAACCATATAAAGAGTTTGGTTATGTCAGCGTACCATTTTGTACTATCCAAGTTTTGTGGTAAATGTGATGTTTATCATAAAACTTGGAAATGGCACAATTTCAATAGTCAAGTAGACACCAATTGAAAATAAAAAATTTAAGATATCACATTTTTTCCTAATGTTAACCCTAAGAAACTGTACCACTCACAGCCAAATATGAAAAAATATAATCTGCCAACCAAATTTCGCAAAAAATGGACCAAATATTTAAACTCGGCACCCTCAAAAACTACTTAAAACATAATTTATGCTGGCCAGTAACCTTCTATTATGTAATCTTCCTATTCGTATGCCAACATACCTCTGGTCCAATAGGAAAAAGGGATTCTGGTGGAAGGGGGTTGAAGGGGGCGACCGAAAGTAGCGTTTGACCTTCTCCCGGAAGAAAGGACTGTCAACGACTACTAATCGGTACTTGAAAAGTGATCCGTGTTCAGTCAACGAGAAATAATGCCAAACTGTGCTGGAAAACGCATGGGTCGTCCTTTGTTCTTGCAAAATTAGCAGTGAGATCACCTGAGCTCGCCAACGAAATCCGAGACACATTTTTTGAGAAAGAAATCGACAAAAACCGAAACTGACGATAACTGAAGTCAGCGAAAACTTGATCTATTAGCGATGTTGAGGCCGAAGTTTGAAACGCGAAAACGTATACATGGGATGTTCCGTATTGCTTTCCCGTAAGCCTAGAAGTTTGACAATGGCATTTGGAATATCGAGCACAATTCCACTGACTTTCCAAACATCATTGTCAAACTTCTAGGCTTACAGGAAAGCGGTGCCGAACGTCCGACGTACACGTCTTCGCATTAAAACTTCGGCCTCAACTTCGCTATTACTGTATGTTCTCGTAAATATTGCATTTATAGAAAAATTATTGAGCTGCAATTTGAAAAAATTGTAGATCTATAAATTTCAATTATTTTCTTTCACAATATTTTAAATTATTTATAAAAATTAATATAATTATAATTATTAAATTTAATAAGAGATGGCACCTAATGCCGGCCTCTAGTGACAAATTATTTAGAAATTAATTAAAAATAATAACGGAGAAATAGCCCAATTTAATATGGCAGTCGTTTGGCATATTACTAATATATCAGGTTTTACATTATGTTAGTATATGTACAGTACATAAGATGTACTGTACATATACTAACATAATGAAACCCGATATATTAAACTATTAATTATGTCATCTAGATCACTTGTCTGATCCTGCTTCCAGACATATATGCAATTTAGAATACCATATCGGAAACCTATATGTATATCGCTCCTCGGGCCTGACTGGATCATTCACTTTCCACAGACCCTCTATTGCACTTGGCATCAAATTTTATTCTGGTGTGGTCTATATAAGCATGTATAGTCTTTTCATTCAGACATCCTAAATTAACTAAGTTATATTAAATATAATATAAGATGAGCCTACAGCTAGCTTCAGAATTATAGTAATAATGCAGTTAATGATAATAACAATAATTGATTTATGGTTCAAAGATCTGATAGTGTTTAATTTATATAAATAAATAAATGGTATATTTATGTATACTTTGGATTATTAAGTATTTTCATTAACATAAACATTGTAATAGGTATATTTTTTTACTAAGATCTGCATTCAGAGATAAGATTTTAGATCGGTTTCAATGCAATGGATAAATGTACAGTCAAACCTGTTTTTATGCGCTCTTTTTATGTGCGATTTTTTAATGCGAATTTTTAATTTGTGCGGTATAGTTGGCGACTAGTCTCGTGCGATTCGTCATGTCTTACGTTGACTTATTATAGCTAAATAAACTTATTATAGCATAAATGCACTTATTATAGTAATATTATTGCATGAATATGCGAAAAATGAAATAATTTACTTTTTAAGTCAACAAAACACCACCTGGACAAAAATATGTAAAACAGACGATAGACCAGACGATGCAGTCAAGTGCTGACATCTGTTGTCAATAAATTCTATTTCGTACGGTTTTGAGTTATTTTCTATGTGAGACTTTTTTTATGCGGTCCCTGTTGACCGCATAAAAAAAATATTTTTTAATTGTGTTGCGAAAACTATTATTTACAGCATTCGTGAAGTTTCGTGAGATTATTGTATGGATTTTTTTACTAAGATCTGCATTCAGAGATAAGATTTTAGATCGGTTTCAATGCAATGGATAAATGCACTTGAATTTTATTTTCTAGAATTGTACGTAAGCATTTATTAATGTATTTTTTTTACAGTAAAGTATTTTATTTTTTAGGTCAAAGACATAATTCGAAGCAATCACTGGTCTATCGATCATCCAATTAGAAAAGAATTATGGCCGCTTCTTTGTGTACATTATGGAAAAGAAAATTTTCTTGAAGGTTTTTATGAAGAAACATTGGAGGAAGTTTTAGGTAATTATATATATTTCTCAAAAGTTAAATATATATTTAACTAATGCCCAGCGTTGCTCGGGTTTTTGAGAGGGTGTGGAATTGAGATGGTGATAAAAACAATGGTCCTAGCAACTAAAATCTGCATTTATTGACTCGAGTATTTATAATAACGAAACTACAAAAGCAAAAATTTGCTTGGACTTGGACAAAGATAAAAAATCTTTCTCATCCAATTGCATAGCTTTGGTGGGTCCAAATTTTGCAAAAGCACATAATGTCTTTTTTTCAAAAGCCCGGAAATTACCTATCATGCATTACATAGACCAAGGGTCGGTCAATGCCACGGCTGGACTTTGAATGGGCAAAAAAAGAAACATAAAGGAATCAGTTCAATCAAAATATAATCTATTAATGTAGGAACTGCCAGAAATAACTACTTTACGTAATTTTATGACTGATTGTGTATAATATGAAATAAGTTAGAAAATTTGAAAATTAAAGAAAGATGCTTTATCAAATCAAAACCAATATATACAAAACTTTCCTGATACTTGAGGACTTAATAAATTAACTGAAAACTATCTCCACAAAAACTGACAAGAAATATGAAATTGGACTATACCCAGAAAATTCACAAAGTAATCTTACAAATTAACTTGCCCAACCATCACCAATAACTTCTACTCTGTCAATGAACTTGAAAGCCTTTTTCCTTAACCTTGCTCGATTCTTAGCTGTACCTCACTCGATCCTCTTCGTCTTTCTCTTTTTATAGTGCAGTTGTGGTGACATTAGTGATACACCCGCTCGACCCTGTTTACATACTTAACTCTAACACTCATTTAATTCTAGTAATCCTTTCTCCATCTCATGTCATTTCCCTTGCAGTATTTATATAAATTTTTTCTTTTTAATTTTCGGTAACAACTTGGGGTAGGAGATTATTCTTTTAACTCCCTACCAGAAGTCTTTCACCCCTGAGATGTCATTCTCGGGTTTGATGATGTAGTTGGTTTGCTGTTGTCGTAGTAAGGTGAGTTTCCAGTTAGAGTTTTGTCTGAGTGAGATGCAGTAGTCTATCCTTAATGAAATAAAATGTCCCAAAATAAATAAAAAAACAAAAACAAACTAAAAATAATCCCCAAACAAAATAAAATGGGTTGGAATCGACTCCTTACAAGTATTACTGGTGCTCCAACCTTTAGTTTTAAGTTACGAGACCGTAGTCCAGCTGGTTCCAAGGAGTTTAAAAACTTTACCAGGTACATTACTACCTAATGATCTGCCTTGAAAATGGAATCGATGACTTGTACATTATGTAATTTCCTGGAAATTGCACTTGAATATGCAAATTCAATTTGGCAATGCATTCATTTTTAAATGCCAATATTACTTTCTCATATATCCATTTGTGATTTATGTAGTAAGAGTTATCAAATTAGGGATCGTCAGCGAATTTGCCATCACCGAGATGCAAAAGATGCTTAGCAAAATTCTCTGATCTGTTTCCCAATAGATGGATCCTCATATTTGTTGAAAGGGACAACTTTTTGATGTGATTCCACAGTGATGATGCCTCTGGGTAGACATTAAGCTAGTTGGCAGACATCAACAGGCAAACCAACAATCTATTATCAACAGACTAATAACAATCAGCGTTTGTTTATGGCACTACATGTAAGGGTAACAAGTCAGATGTGAAATCTATCTACTGCCCCAATACTTTGGGGTAATATTAGCGTAGTGTCAATTTCGTGGTTTAAGTAATACTCATACAAACTTTGGTCCAGATTGGCTTAAGAATAAAGATTTGTATAAAGGACAAACCGACAGGAATTGATTTTTATATATATAGATTTAATAATGACATATTAGTAAATAGTAATAAAAAACAAAAAAGAAATGTTTTCTTCATAAACATGTTTTTCATTTTCAAGTTCTTCATGAATCATAGAATTAAAAATTCAAGAATTGAAACTAACTTAAGACATCTAAATTATTTTATATAATTAAGAAAATTCTATCTTTTTACAGGTAGTCATGGCGGTACACCTTCATCGTTACCATCCTTTGTAGATCCTTCATACTGCATGAATTATTTTTTAAATAATGCCGGAAAGAAAAAGACGATGAGGGTTATGTGCGCTATTTATCGCACTCATCCGGAAATAGTGTACAGTCCCTTAATTTACCCTTTGTCGTCTCTTCTTATGCATTATATGAATGAAGAGCGAGTATTTTATTGCATTTCTAACTTAATAACTTCAAATACTAAAGATTTTATAAGTCAAACAAGAAATACGCACGAAGAAATCGCTTATGTCATGCAGAAATTGACAAAGAAATTTGCAGTAAGTATTCTAAGTAAATAATTTTTCTGTCTCAGTAGTTTTTAAATTAATATAAACTCAAATATTTTAATGTAAAATATGAAAACATTTTATACATTTTATATTTTAACATAAATATAAAAACTAGGGTTTCTCATTTCCTGGTCTTTTGCTTGTCCCGAGATTCCGGGATAAAAGTGAACTATTTCCCGGGATCCCGGGATAGAATTAATTATTTTTCATTTTTTTAAAGTAATTTAATACATTCTGCAACCTCCAAAATCATATTAATAATGCTGTGTAAGATATACAGGGTGCATAGGAAAGTCCCTTTAACCAGAAAATTCTTGCGAACGGAGAGAGCTACAGCTATGCAAGTGAGGTAACGGTATAGTAAAGCGACTATGCCCGACATAATGCAAACAACAGCAGCGCCCCTAGTGGCAAAATTTGGAAGATAGGCAGTGAAAATCGAAAACACAGATAGAGCAAACTTCCCAATTAGAAAGTTTTAGAGCATCAATTAATTAGTACAAAACGACATGTGGTTCACACGGATAAGATAAATTGTCGCCTGTATACCCAAAAGTGTTCAAAAGCGATGCACACCATTTTGTGTGACGTTTGAAAGGAATAGCCATAGATATGAAGAAATATGCACAATTTATTGCATGAAATACGTACTTATGTCAATACAGTTTGATAACATCACACAAAAAACAATGGAAAGGTAAACTGTCACACAGTGATAACAAGTTAATGTCGAGTACGTTCAAAAACTTATCACTGTGTGAACCACATGTTGTTTCCGTGTGAACCACATGTCGTTTCATACTAATTAATTGATGCTCTAAAACTTTCTAATTGGGAAGTTTGCTCTATCTCTTTTTGTTTTTGATTTGCACTGCCTATCTTCCAAATTTCGCCACTAGGGGCGCTGCTGTCGTTTGCATTAGGTCGGGCATAGTCGCTTTACTATACCGTTACCTCACTTGCATAGCAGTAGCTCTCTCCGTTCGCAAGAATTTTCTGGTTAAAGGGACTTTCTTATGCACCCTGTATATTAGAAATTACCTTTGAATTACGTAGAAATTTTTACCAATAGAAAAAATTTATTAAAGTTTGTTGGAAACTGCATACAACAACAACAACAAAGTGCTTTGAATTGAGTTGAAAATTAAAAAAAAATGAACTTAGATCAAACTTCTAGCTTAAAAGGTAATTTTTCGTTTTTTAAATAAAACTTAATACAAAATATTATTGTAAGTTATAAAATTTTGAAAACCAAAGATGGTCAATACTCCAATCACTCAATCTGGTTGTTATTTTAATAATGAAAAGTCCAGCTACCGAGAATGTTCTTTCCAATTCAATGGACGTGGATGGAATCATCTTTAATGCATTCAAGAGAAGACAAATGTTAAGTGTTTTTTCACCCATACTGTCGAAGATTTCTAGTTTGTTTTTGAGATGCTTTGCAGTACTTTTGCTTTCAAGTATTCTTGATTTGTCTATCTCGGCTGCTTTAGTAACGGTATCGAGCTTATAGCCCGATAATTCGGCAGTTCGTTTAGCTTTAATAATTGGGTTTATGAAGAAAAACTTCATACTTGCAAAATTCGTACTTGTTTCTATCCTTGCCCAATTTGCACAACCGGGCATAATGCAGTTATTGGGCATAGTTAAAATTAAGACAGCATTGGCGCAGTTATTCCAGATATTACAGGTTCTGACAAGTAAAGAATTTTCAGAGTCCTGCCACAAATACATATTGATTATTGACCATTTGTGACATGCCATAACAAAAAAAAATTTAAAAACTAATAAGCGGGTTTAAAATTAATAAATACAGTAATACCTCAACTTACGCGAACCTGGAGTTGCGCGATTTTCAAATCTCGTCGATTCATCTTTTGTTTGAGTGCCACGCAGCTCTTGATTATTCACTCCCCCCCGCATTATTGTTCAGCTTACATGTTTGGACGTGTCTCACGGAATCGACGCAATTTATTTTGTGTTTCTCGGGGTAGAATTGTGCAGGAACATGATTCCCGCCTTTTTCTTTAAACTGATAATGGTCGCCGTTACAAAAAGACGATTGAGGAAGTGACAGTTGGAGTTTGAATGCATATCCTCTGATTGGTCGTCAGACCGTCACACCACCTGCAGACCTCCGATAAAGCTACGACCATTGGGAATCGCCGATTGGTCGACCGGTCCGCTGTTTGAGCCATCAGACGAATTTGTTAGATTTTATGAAGCCTTCTACATCAAAATAACTTTGGTTTACGATTTTAATAATATAATTTGTTATACATATGTATTATTTTATTAAACATTTTTTTCTAAATTATTGTTTTCTTTAGTCTCCGGCCCCAATTAAAAATAATTTGTACGTATTTATATGCGAAATTATACCCTGACTTACGCGATTATCGCTCGGTCCCACCTATTGCGTAAGTTCGGGGTATTACTGTACAAATGTATTCTGACAGTTTGAGTTAATTATACTTTCTATTTGCAAAATTTCCTAAACCTTAACACAAAATAAGAAAAAAGTGAATTTTTAAGAAATTTGCAGGATTTCCTGGGATGAGGAGAATTTCCCGGGTTAAAAAAACAACTTGGGATTTCGTTTGAGAAACCCTAATCTTATCCTCTTAATATCTTGTTTGAGTGCTAGGAGTCATGGAAGAGCCCATGGCTGCTTATATATATATACATATATATAAATCTAGCTATCAATTTTATATATGATATATAAAATTAAATACAAATTAATAAATTTGTTTTATGTAATAGTGATTTTTATCAATACATTTCAGAAAGCTGCATATAATCAACTGAAGAATGAATTCAAAGAAAATGAAACAATGCAGAAAGTATTTTCAAAGTGGCAGTGGTGGATTTTTAAAAGTCTCCCGTTTCAATATTTGGTAAGAAATTATAAGTATTTAAATAAAAAAAATATTTACAAGAATTAATTTTTTAAAATAAAAACATAACGAATTATTAAATTTTCAGGTTAGAGTAATGGACTGCTTTCTCCTCGACGGATATAAAGCTTTATTTCGGATGGCTTTAGCAATTCTAGTATCCCATAACAAATATTCAGGTAATGTACTACAAAAATATATTCATTTTATTTTTATAAAAATAATATAAAAGTAAAAATGAAGTGATCGAGTTAATGATAAGCAAGATGCAAATACACGTACGTGAACGTATGAGATCTGCGCGGCCAATTTACTAAAGAAACCGATAATTATAAAAATGATAGTTACAACACCGTACAATTTCCACAGATCTGTATAGCAATAATTAGATTCTCGAATGCGGATACAAACGTTTTGACTATATACAAAGAAGCTACTTTTAGATTTATATTTGTACTTTTAAAATTCTGTTTTCTGACGGTATTCTTCAGAGAAGTTACGGTTGATGTTCATACATAATATTAATTATAAAATCATAAAAATACATTAAATATGACGAATTATCACTCGTGAGACACCACCTATGACAGTTGTCATAGGTGGTGTCTCACGAGTGTAATAGTTTCACAATCATCACTTCTTAGCCTTGGGAACACTAATACAATTTACCAAAAATGACTATTTTTATAATTAAAATATTATAAATGTAAAGTGATGGATATATACTCACAATAAACACTTCAGCTGAACTAGCTGAACATTTTATCACACAACAGAAACACTGGACTAATACTACACACTACCACAGCTTAAGCTCTACGGCTAATTTGTATATTTACACACCTCAAGTGTCACCTACTATTATGTCATTAGTTATTAATTTATTTTTGTTCTTATTAATGAAATCATACCACCCTGCATCTAATTTTATTCCTAAATTTTCATTAAGGCCGCAACTCCACTAGCGTAAAAACAGCGATAAAACCAATGTAAAAGCGAGTTGAGCAGTGATCAACTGTCGAAGCAAATACGGCCGTAAAACTGTACCATTTACCAATCAGGAGTCAGTGAAATCTAGGTCATTGTGACACAGTGCGAAAATGGTGGAAAACGAGCTTTTGTGTATGTTCTCTCGTGGCTACTTGGAAAAGAACTAGAATAGATCCGGAAAGATTTATCGAAAACATCCGAAAGTATTCATATATCTACGACAAGAGGTATTTCATTATAATAATGAATGCCTAAAACACGAGATATGGACGGCCAAAGGAAAATCCTTCATTTAGAGTATATAATAAAAAAGCTTATAAGTGCTGTATATTATCTTAATAATACAATAATAAAAGTTAATATATGAAAGTAAAGATATTATTTTTACTACATTTGTAATTATAGTACAGAAAAAACTCGTAGAATATAAGCATAGTCTTTATATCGATATATCACGTATACAACCGTAATAGTACCGTCGCCATAGAAAATTTCACTAGCCAGACCTCCACTGCAATCCGAGCGCAAATGCAAATAGGTCACGTGATTAAAAGCTTTTACAACCATTTTTGCGCTAGTGGAGTCACAGCCTAATTCTTTTTATGATTTTTACATTCCGTAGAATTTCTTAAAATTGAAAATTTTTTGTATTTGGATCTGAAAATGGAGTAGATCAGCTTTGAAAAAACATTTAACCCAATAATAAAGGTTGACTCCTTTAAATATAAGGAAATGTTTTGGTTCTTAATTTGAACAATATATTCAAATGTCTGTAGAATTTCTAAATATTTCAGCTTAAAATCAGACATTTTAACTCATTTAGGTCTTTAAATTTTTGCAGGAAATATTAAAAGCGAATTTCTTGGAGGTGGGACTTCGGAAAGAATTGTCGAATTCTGCTTGGACATTCCCGTTCCATTGGAGAAGTTCATAAAGGTATATTTACATTATATTTATTTGTTTTTAATATATAACTATAATTAATACGTTGAAAAATATATTTAATTTTTGATTTTTAGATTGCGTACGGATTTAGAAGACTTAGCGGAACGGTAGTAAATCAGTTATTATTAAAAGCACAAATGACTATTAAAAGCCGCCAGATTAAAACGGTTCGCTCTGTTTCTCTTCAATGTTTATGTACATCAGAATGTACTTCCCGACTCAGAACATCCTCTTTAGACATTGTCATAGAAGATGTAAGTAGTTTAAATGTTCTTTTTACAATTAAAAAGTAAAATTGTGTTAATATCAGGTCAGTCCATAAGTCCAAGCTCATTTTTATGACCTTGAGAAAAATCTTGTTTTGCTGTTAAAAATGTCAGTCTAATGTGATAATTTTTACACTGAAGTGTTAAATTGGATCTCATTCATATAATACTGTTCAGAATTGTGAACATTTCAGTTGTTTATTTTCGTTAAAATGGAAGTAACCTACGAATACAAAAGACATGTTTTATACTTTTTATTTTTAAGTGGTGAGAATGCTACAAATGCAGCCAAAAAAATAAATACTGTACATAATCAAATCGTAATTAGTGCAAGGACTGCGCAGAAGTGGTTTGAAAGATTTGGAAACAATGATTTTAGTGTGGAGGATAAGGCTCGTACTGGAAGACCCGTCGACTTTGATGATGATGCTCTCTCTGCACTAGTTGAAGCAGAACCATCTTTAACAGTTGATGAAATTGTGGAACGTTTAAATTCATTCCACGGAACTGTTCATAGACACCTACAACAAATCGGAATAGTTTCAAAGCTAGGAAAATGGATACCACACGAACTGTCGATAGCTAACCGACAACAATGTGTAAACATTTGTACGTCTCTTTTATCCCGTATTGCTTTAGAACGTTTTCTTGGTAGGCTGGTTACTGGAGACGAAACATGGATCCTGTATAATAGTGTGACGAGAAAAAACAATGGATGGATCGCGACAAGCAGCCAAAACCGACTGCAAAAGGTGGATTGCATCCAAAAACAAATTCTTTTGTCTGTTTGGTGGGATATGTCAAGTGTAATTCACTTTGAGCTGTTAGAACCTAATCAAACAATTACAGCTCAAATGTATTGTGAGCAATTAGAGCGTTTAAATGAAAAAAATTGAAAAAATCGACCGTCGTTAGTGAACAGAAAGCAGGTTCTCTCGCAGCATAACAATGCCAGACCACACGCTGCAAAAATAACTGTACAGAAACTTGAAAGCTACAACTGGGAAATTTTACCTCATCCACCATATTCGCCAGATATTGCTCCCAGTGATTATCATCTTTTTTGCAGTTTGCAGAATTTTTTAAAAGGGAAAACTTTTGAGGATGAGAACAATGTAAAAAAGGCTATTTCTGAATATTTTGATTCAAAACCGAAATCATTTTACGGAGACGGGATTAAAACGCTACTATCAAGATGGCAAGAAATTGTACAAAATAATGGTGAATACATTATAGATTGAAATAAAATTTAATTAAAATTTTTTGCTGCTTTTTTTGTAGATAAAAATATGCATGAACTTATGGACTGACCCGATATAACTTATTTATCCATAAAATATAACAATAACATAAGAGTATATACAAATTGGGTGAGAAATCATTCTACTTCTAACTAGTACGCCCACTAAATTAATAATTATAACTCACAAAACCGGAAACACTTACAGTAAATGACCTTTTGTACTTTTTTCGTTCTATTAAATCATTGCCGGAAAAAATACAAAAGATGTGCCGTCACTTACCATCAAATTAATTTGATCTTGCTTGGCGAATGGCGTTATTTATCAAGAACCAAATAAATCTACTCGACGAGTACCCATAAGATAATTTATTCAAATGAATTATAATTGTACGTCAATTGGAAATACGGTGACTTCTCGCCCACCCTACACGTAAAGAAATTATAAGAATTTCTTTACATGTAAACTTAACAATTTATACAAATTTAGTATTATTTTAATTGGATATTTCTAAATAACATTTCATAATTGTGAAAATTTATTCATATTTTAAGACTGAAGATTAGAGAGAAATTAAATCTCTTCATTTTTGAAGAAAACACTGATCATTTAGGAAATCAATTTTTATGATACGTATCGAAACGTAACTATATAGTAAAATTTATTTATATATATTTTTTATTATTCTATCTTTGTTTATATTTATTTTTAAATAAGTACTTTTTATTTAAAATATTTTTTGTGAACGGGAGAAAAGATTTAGATATTAATATTCTCATTTGAAATACATTACACGACGTTAGGTATTTCATTTTACAGGACGAGTTAAAAGTCTCCATATGCATACCATTTGCTAGATTGGTTGCCTCGGTCCCTAAGTCTTCCGATCCCCGATTTTCATCTGTGGGGAAACTTCGAAGACTGTGGTGTATATTAAGTGAAGCTGTAGAATATATACCGTCTGAAATAATGCATTTGTGTGAAAATTTAGTTATGCTCCATGTATGGCATTTTGTTACTTACGGGTGACCATATAATAAAGTAAGCTCTTCGTCTATGTATGGAGATTTTTGACATGTCCCACAGGAAAGGAAATTTTAAAGTGTTTTATTTTTATTCTGTTTCTTACTCTTTCTTTTTTTTTTTAGTTTTGACATATTCCTTGATAGTTTTAAACAATAACAATAGTGATGGGTTTATTTGAATGGTTTTCATCCCAATCTGTGGATTTCCTTTCTTGGCTAATTTCTTGCAATATTGTTTAATATTCAAATGCTATCACAAAAGTTTGCATTTAAAATGAAATGGTAATATACAAAAAAAGAAATTGTTACAGTAAGTATGTAGTTTGGTTATTAATTTTCAACAAATTTGTCAAAAAGAAAAGGACACTTCATATTTAAATTAATTAATTAAATAAAGTGTCTTTGGTGGCAGATTTTGTAGTATTCAAGTTTACAATGTTTGAGGATGTAATATATATTTAATAAGAGTAAACTTCTTATTTAAGTACATTACATCCTCAACGAGGGTCTTAAATTTATTTGTGTAAAGACAAAACAGATTTAGAAATTTAGAATGCCCACTTTAATTCTCTATTTACTTTAAAGTTCCTCTATTCTTACGGATTTCGTTCAAAGAGGGCACTCGGAAATTGTTAAAATTCGAAAAATGCCAAAGAATAGACAGTAGCAGACAAGAAACACATTCAGTTTCATTTATATTGACGCAAAGAAAATATTGCTTAACAATTTTCAAGATTTTTCAAGAGGTTTGGACTTTTGAAAATTGTTAGTGCCATCAAAATCTGCTGCTAGGAACGTTAAATAGATTTCTATAATGGAAACAGAGTTCGGTGGACACACACAAACAAAAACATGTCACGACTTTACTGTGAAATAAGTCTGTTAACAAATTAAAACAATATTTATAGGACTTTGTGTCCCAACTTTAGATCTTCCTCTTACTTGAATATTTTTTAGAAAGGTCAATACGATTCAGATGTGACGTCAACAGCCAAATCTATTGTCCTTAATCTCTAATTATCGAAAGTTCAGTGAAAAGTAACAGACGTGCCGAGAGTATTGTACGGTACAGACGCATTCGGCGGATAGTCTTCCGAATAAAATAAAATTTCAGGGAAATGCATAAAGTTATTGCTTTGCACAGGTACATTTTTTAAATGGAAAATGGATGTGTATCTCTGTTATTTGTTGAAAATAACATTTTGTAAATGGCCACCATTCTGACAAACGCACTCTTGTAATCTGTCTGGAAAGGATGCTGTAATTTGCTACATCATGTTTTGTGCACCATTTCCTCTGTCTACATTATCGGTTTGTAGTTTTTGGAAATGAGGGCCGTACTTTTGCGGTAACTGCTGTCCTACACGGCCACAATGCAAACATTCCCGAATCGGGAGGCCACTCCTCATCACCGTCGTCACCTTTGGTTCCAGTGAGATGGAGAAACTGCTCATAGGGCTTATCATTCCATGGGAGTTCTGCAGGAAATGTTTTCAGGTAACAACAATTCTTGTTTTGGAGACATCCACTGGTTGGCTCACTCGCCAAACCTGATGGCACTGGATTTCTTATGGGGCTACCTGGAGTTCCCTTATTTAGTCCCTTTAATGGTTGCAGTTTTTAATAGAACTTATGGAATATCTCTTTCAATTCCAGTTTGCAATGTACTGCTACCTTCCTCAGTTTTTCAAGCAGAGAGAAAAAAGTTGTGAAGTGACTTCTGAATAATTCTGTTCGAGAAGTGTCCCACTGGTATCAACGAGCCGAAAGGTCAAATTCATCAGTACATTTGGGAGATTCTACAAAACATGTTGCAGCAAGTTACGGCATCTTTTCCAGACAGACTATAAGAATGTATTCATTGGATTGGTAGCCATTTACGAAATATTATTTTCAAGAAATAACAATGATACACTTTCATTCTCCGTTGAAATGTGTATCTGTGAAAGCAATAAATATTTAAGCTGTTCTCTGAAGTGCTATTTTATTTTAAAAACTGTCAGGTGTTTCTGGCACACCCTGTATATTTATGCCACAGGACATTTTGAAATGTCTGTATTACCACACTTATAACTTGAAATTTATAATCTGTAATAAAATATGATACACGGGGTTAGTCAAAAGTCCTTCAACTACTTTTCTTTATTTGGAAGATCGTGGAAGGAAGCAGTACATTGCAAACGAAGATCGAAAGAGAAATCCTGGAAGTTAATTACACAACCACCCCTTTATAATCTAACACGAATTCAAACCGTGAACACATTCACGGCAAACATCTTTCAGTATATTGAGCGTTACAAATTTAACAGCTCTTACACATTGCTTCAATGCAGAAAAATCCCTTGCCGACGGAGGAACGTAAACAAACTCTTACGGCAGTTCTCGAATCCACGACCCACAAATTTCTGAAGAAAAAGGTATGCCGGAAACTTGACTACCATTTGAATGTGTTGGGTTACGAGGAGTTTCCATATTGAGTCCCTTTAATGGTTGCAGTGTGTTAATAGAACTTATGGAATATCTCTTTCAATTCCAGTTTGCAATGTACTGCTACCTTCCTCAGTTTTTCAAGGAGGGAAAAAAGTTGTGAAGTGACTTCTGAATAATTCTGTATAGCCCGTGAGCTATACTAATTTGAAAGTTGTAATCTTGTTTGCGCAGGATATAGGATTATAATCCTATATCTTAATTACTTTTCTTTTAATATTTTCACCACAGAGAAGAATTAAAATTTAAGTTTTTTAGTTTTAAAAACTGGAAATATTACAGAATCATTAATTTCATAAGCAATCGTATTTCTTTTTTCTTTTCTGTTTTCTTTTTTTTTTTTGGCTTTAGTTAAGCTATTGAATTAAGAAAAACAATTTAGTGCTTATGAATTTTATTATAAAAGATTATTTGTGTTCTTTTTTACTTTTCAGATGTAACTAAATTTCTAAAGTTTGTGTTTTCATTTGACCCTCCCTTATATTAATGTACATTGAAACTGATAAGTGATTTTATATATAAATGATGAGTAATTTTAATTATTCTTAAAATAATATAAATAAAACAAACATGATTAATTTTCAAATTAATAAGAACGTTAAACACGATAGTTTCTCAATTCTGCGTCGAGAGTCCGAGTAAATATCGGTAAGTCCGAAACCCGGAGACTTCGGATGGACGAAAGGAAGCCTAGACTCTGAAGGATCGTAGAATCTAAACTAGATTCTTGGAATTTTAATGGATGGTCCAGTCCGGACGCTTTGGATTCTCTTCCTCGCTGCCCCGTTTCCCAATTACGGGCAAATCCACAATGGTATCGGTACGAATAAAGGTCGTCTTAACGTTCGCGAGATAAAAAACATACAGAATTGATGTCGGAACAGAAATTATAAATTTAATACATTCTTGAAACGTTTATCACATTTTATAAATATCTTACCATAATTTATCAATTTATACCTTAAAAGTTAAAAATATTTTGCATGTTCTTATGGTAATGAAATGCAGGTATCTACATTACAAGCATTTCACTTCTGTAAATTCATACTTATGTAGACAATTACTGAAAGTAATGTTTACAGGATGTGAATATTTTACGAAGCTGATTTGTTTTATTTAGTGTGTATGCTATTGCTACTAAACGGAAGACCCAACTAAAATCTGATGGTCGTAAACATCCTCGACCGAAGCAGGATTCGAACCCGCAATCTGTCAAACGAGAAACAATGCCCTAATGTATTAAGGTGTTCGGACTTCATAACCAATAACCCAAAATCGTTTTTAGTTTGTCGTATTTTATTTAAACTATATTATTGTTGTAACAGGGCCGGACTGGAAACAACATTCAGCTTCAACATCATATTAAAAACGAGTCGCTTCTAAAAAACTTTGTTCAATTAAAAGAAAAAATAATATCTTCTGCTTAGTTTTTAAATGAAAAACGTTTCTAATTGGTTCTAAAATTATGCATTTTTTTGTAAACTCCAACATCATGTGGCGTTAACCAGCTTTTAGGGCCCTACTGGCATTTACCGGGATTTCCACCTGACCAGTCCGACCCTACGTCATAAGAGAAAATAGCTTACGATTAAAAATTTTACGTTGTCTTATGTATATATATCTATTTTGCTTTATGTAATAAATGTAGCCTCTACATAAATCAGAGATGTTTAAAAATTAATTGCCAGAACATCCCTCGACAAACTTTATCTACAACCGTGTAAATACAGGTTCAAATCTAATCTAAACCATCGTTATACCGTATCGGATAACGTGGATTGGAGTTGTGACGGGCCTTAATATGGCCAAACCTAGAGTTAATTAATCAATTTATCAAAAATTGTAAAAACAACAACTGCAAACAAAAACAAACCCCCATTGTTTAGTAATGTAACCACTCTATTGAACTATTTTTGTGTTTTATATTGTTTAAATATATTATAATAATTCATTTTTATTGATTACTACTTATTAATTTGAAAATTACAGCACTTGTTTTATAGATACAATTTTAAGGGTAATTTTGAATTACCAGTTTTCTATTGTCCGTATTATATTACTTTTAAATGTCATATATAAGCTTTTAAACAAATTTTTATAATTTATTATTTTACGTCTTTATTTATACACGTTCTTTTAATGTTTTATGTAGGAAACCGATAAACGGAAAAGCATGTCCCGTAGGAACGGCTCCCCTCGGCAGGTTTATTTCGGACATACTGTCTCAAGAACAGGTCAGACTTTGTAATTAACACGCAGCTACTTAAATTAACTTTATGGGAAAGAGAGAAAATGTTTTGTTTTAAAATTCTTAGATTGCAATTCTTTGGAGTTGGTTGCCTTCGAGAATAACTATTCTCACGCCTCAACTAGTATATTCGTCGAACGAACACGGCTGCTGTCTTACTGCATTTTACATGAAGGTCGACTCATGGGAACCCACAATACTTATCATAAAGACAAATAAAAACGAGGTGAGACTATACTCATAAAATCGTAAAGATTATTTGAACAATAAAAGATTCATATGCGATTTTTAACGTAGGTCTTCGGAGCTTATTGTTCCAGCGATTGGGCCACTAGACACAAGCAGGATAACCAAGGGAATCGACAAAGATATTTCGGAACGGGAGAATCGTTTCTCTACAGTTTTTCACCTAATCCTATAAAATATCCTTGGATAGGATTGGAAAATCACGAAAATCATTTAACTCCTGCCCAACAACTGTTTATGTGCGCTTCTAATTCGATGATCTGCATAGGATCGGGGTAAGAATTTCTTCTTTAACAATTGTATATTTTTTTTGTTTCTCTGTGTAATAGAGTTATTGTTATTTTAAGTCTTTTTTATTTAAATTTCCTGCCTCATAAGATACAAACCATAATTTAGCAAAGATATTTAGCAGATTCTGGAAGGATAACGCAGTCAATATTTGCATTTTAGCTTAGTAGACACTTTACGTAAGCAGAACTTAACAAATTAAAATTATGGGACTCATTGATGCTGTTTTTTTTTTATCAGTAAGCATATTTATTCTAATAAACGTTAATGTAAGCTTGGTTGATATTTATTAACTGAAGAATTGTTCATAGTTACAAATCAAGAAACAAAGGACATACTATAAGGTTGCTTACAAACTGATATGACACTATTTTTTTTTAGCATAGTTTTAAGACACAAGTAACTGCATTAAGCATTAAGACATGCATGTAATAGCATGTAATAGCATTAAGACACAAGTAACTGTAAATGTAATTTTTAGAAACATTAACAAATGGTTTATACATTAAATGTAGTAAATATACTTTACAGGGAAAAACAGCAACTATTTTGTTGCAAAATGATAAGGCCATCCCTTTTAATATCCAGTAAACAAACTTAAATACATAATTGCACATGCTTTTCAGAAGCTTGTACAATGTACAGATGTTCATGCAGTGATATTTGCCTTCTTCAATGTTGTTGTACTATTTATCACTGGCATATGGTACTGCGCAAGATTCACCATAGGGTTTAAGCTTGGCAAATTGGCTAGCTGTTCTGTAACCTAAACTCCACTTTCCAAGTAAACTTTGGTGACATTTCAGCCGGAGAATGAAACCATAAATGCTGCAGTTACCTTCCTAAATGGCAAAAGGTTCTCTTTTAAAAGGTCAATAGCTTTCATTTGACTTACAAGGAATGCGAGATTTGTTTTACCACAGCCACCTCGCACTGTCACTTAGAAAAATATGGTTCCCGTTTTCTAAAATTGCGTTGGTAAAATGCCAAGCCATCGGGACCATTTCCATTTCTTCTCGTCACTAAAGACGACTCTCCTCCATTCGTTCTTCCAAGATACGTATTCTTTTGCCCAGGTCACTCTTCTGTTCTTGCGATGTTCTTCAAATTAAGGTGGTTGTATTTTCTTTTTGCATTTAAGGATTTGGTCACAATTATACACAAGTCTACATTATCAAGAGTTATACAATTGTCCTGTAATCCAGATGACAAGAAATGTTCCATCAGAATTGAGTTTCATAACAACTCTTCTCTCTCGTCTACCAGACAACTTTTTATCCCAAATAATTTCCGAGTTTCAAAAAGTTACTTACCACGCATAGAGTATGACCAAACCTTCTTGCTGTTTCTCAACCTTTTTCTCATTGCAGATTGGTAAAATTATCCATAATTTTATGCGGACCAGTAATTAAATAAGCATAAATCGATTATTGCGTGCGATACATTTACATACGCTTATCTAGAGTTACTATAATACTTTGTTAGGTAAAATAACTCTAGATTACTATTTAAATGGTACTCGTAATCAACTGTGTGGTCAAGTTTTTTTGTGGTGTTAATGAAGCTAACTTTAGTTTAAAATTACACTTCAAGAACTTGTTTTTCTGGAAAATTTCACGAAAATATCTCATTACCTAATTTGCACATTAACTCGGTACGACACAAATGGAGAACTTTTACAAACGGGAGGGTGGTTGTCCTATTTTGCAAATGAGAACGTCTTGTTTCTTTTTCCTCATAAACATTACAAAATATAAAAGATATTTGTTACCATTTCTATAAAAATTAAACCTGTACTTGTGCTTTTCATAAAAATAAATTTTTAAAAACATAATGGTTATTTCAATTTTGCAACTGCGCTTATTTGTTTTCCAGTGCAAAATGATTAAGCTAAGTTTAACGTACCATACCAGGTGGTTCAGAGTTTATTCTTTTGACCAACGGTTTGGCTTTTATATATAAATAAAACAAATATAAATGGCTACATATGAAATATTTTAAACTGTAATTTGGATCAGTCAGTCTAAAGAATACGATATCACAGTTACTGTACTGCCCTAAGGGACTTTGGGTGGAACCAAATTGAAATTAATCAGAAAAGGAATAGGAATGCTTGTTTTTTAAACGATAAGTTTTGTAATTATAACATACAAATTTCCTACTCCTGTCTGGCCATTAAGGTATGGGATATATTTTTCCTCCTAAAAATCTGCCTCAAAAAGTATCTTATAAGTTGGGAAATATTTTTTTTTTTTAACAATAATTAGCAATTTTTATATGGTGTAATGACTGTTTTGTTCCCCACTGGATTAATTTGAATGCTAAAGAGTTATTTATATTTATATCTAGAGAAGGACAGGGTCTGTGGCTCGACGAATCCCTGACATACGGAAGGACAGAAACCTGCGCCACCTTTAATAACGACCCGCTATGCAGCACCAACGACTTTACTTGCACTTTTGTGGAAGTATTCGGATTCAAATAGATAGATAAATCTTAGTTTTTTACATTTGTATACACACATCTTTTGCTGTAAAGTATCATTCTTTAATTATTTGAATATGATTTCTTTTCATATACATTGTTAAAAAATTGAGATTATCTACAAAGCATTATATATAGTTTCTCCCCCCTTCCTTGTTATCGGTGATATATACTCATTCCAATGTTAATTATATTTTTTGACAAATGATTATAGAACTTTGATTATAGAGATTAATAACGTTAAGGCTGTAAACCGTGCACATGCCAAACATTCAATCTTGATATATAAAAAGCCGTGAATTATTTTATAACTTTGAATGTAATACGCAAATCTGCAGTCTGTAGAAAACTGTGTCGTTACAGATTGTTCATAATTGTCGTTCGAATATATATAAATTATGTATATTAGTTATAGCCGAAATGGTACTTTCTACGGTCGTTCCGACCCTCTGTTGTTTTTCTCGCTACATACATACATACATTTTTTCTGTAAATATAATTTTTTTTAAATAATTATGTAAAGTGAATGTTGATGTTTTATAGTTAACTCATTTTATTACAAAAGAAAATATTTTGTAATTAATATAGATGTATACAGTTGTTGCATTTTGTGATGCTATATTTAAAAACTTAGCCATATTTATATCGAACGTTCCTTTGAGGGACGATACATTCTAGTCATAGTCACAGAATGTTCCTTTGTGTTTACTGCTTATTATTTGTAATCACTAAGTGATCGGAAAGAAAAATCAAACGGCAACGAGTCCGTTGTATCGACGGTTTTGTGCCGCGGGACGCCTCCGCGAGAGAAACTTTAGTTATCGACAAGGTGATTTTTGCGCATGCGAGGTTACATTATTATACCGATGCCTAATTAACGTAATTGTATTTTGCCCGTTAATTTCTTTCAAATTATTTATAAACTTGTTAACCTTTCAAAATTTCTAGAAGTTTGCATAGTAATTATCTGAGAGCCGTAACCGTTATGCTTATTGTTGGAATATTCTCCGAACGTGCGGAGCGGTCGGCTCCGTCTTCTACACGGGCGCTTAATGAACGTAAGCGGTTTACTTTGTTTTCGAACTGTAATTATAAATCGTAACACTAATTTTTGTAATTGTGCCACAAACAAAATGGAACAAACAATACGTAAATTATTGTGGAAAAAATAAATATATATATATATTGTACTAAACAATTTTGCATGATGTTATTTTTTTCCTTCGACCATAATTATGTGGTATCCAAATTTAGTCTTGACGGGGGGATCCGTGTACGTCGGATTCTGTAGGGTGCTGACGGGCAGTGCAAATGCGGCGTCCTGAAAAGGTCCGACCATGCTGCCTCTCGTCATCCATCCCAGATCGCCCTGAAATTTAATAAAATAAATTATCAAAAACCGAACGGGAAAAATTTGTAAATCCGTGGGTCGGAGGTATAGGACACTATGTCACATTTATTAAATTTTACAGGAGATCAGTTTGAAGGTGTTTTACTGTGTTCTCCCCGAATTATCTTGCCTGTTAATAGCACCGCCGTAACGAAATTTTGTCAGTTTACACTTTCGACATTACGTATCACGTTGCTTCACACGTAATGTACTTTATTTTGTACTGATTTTATGGATATATAATGGACATGGTATTGTATACCTCTCGTAAACATGTTGCATTATATGACACAGTGTTCTTGGTATTTAAGAAATAATATTACTCAGCCACATTAATTTCATTGTAAAAATATATTACATGAACAGGACGTTACTCACATTGTGGTGTAACTTGCTGTAAGAAAATAAATGTCACATTTTGTCCTAAATCTCATCTATGTCTTCTTTGTATTACTTGTATGTTCTAAGTTTTTATAAAATGCATGGCAAACTGAAGGGACATATGGCAATAGCGCCATTAAATCATTATATTTCTGCCGAGAAATAGATTTTGGGACATCTGAGAGTTGGTTCAAATCTGCTGGAAATTTAAGTCCACGTCTGCGCAACCTAACAAAGTCGGCCCATTTGTCGTCACCATCAAAAGATGTTTTGAAATACAGAATTCCCACGTTTTGCCATTTCACTAGCAATTGCACACACTTCGATAGAAAAAATGGCCGTTTTTCAATATCCATTTTCCTACGAACGAGGGGAGTGCTTGCAGAGTCTTTTGCAGCATACAGTGAATTGAAACTTTTAATATCTTGAAGTTCCATATTATGAACAATGTACTTGCTGGAAGTTTGTCTTACCAGTTGTTGCCAGTCCCAGAATGTTGAAATGCTCACATAATTCAGTTTCTTCCATCCGTTTCCTCTCTATCAACACACGAACACTGTCAGCCTCCATATGGGTATGATCTTTTAGTAGAAACTTCTGAGTTATGGTCTTAATTTGTGGATACTTATGCAGTAACCAGAAAAACACATTATAATATTCACATGCTTATTTTGTCCATAGCTGTCCAATGTGATTTCTTCCACGTCACTGTCAGGTAAGACACTATCATTTCCGCCTCACCCTCGTTTTGACTCATCCCACATCACACAGTGAACTGAGGAATCAGATGCATCATACGAGGTAAAATTTAAGGCCCAAAGCTTCCTTTTATAGAAACTAATACTATTTGATGTGAGTTTGGATTCATAATTCTTAACTCTTACCAAACACTCACTGGAGATAACATGTAAAACTGACTGGACTGAACTTAGTTCGTGCTAATGCCATCAGACTGTCATAAGTATACAACACGATGTCCAGATAGAGGTATAGAACACCAAGTGAAAGTGGACTTGGTGTTATTTAACAGCACCATAACTCAGCCAATATTTGATGTAAGACATAGTGTTGTATAACTCTGGGTAGAGGACAAGAAACCCATTCGATTGTGCCAATAACCTCATTTTGGCCAAAAGTGGACAGTGTCCTATACCTCTGACCCACAGAAATATACAAATAAAAACCCCATTTTCTGGGAATTGTACAGTTTCAATTACAACCCAAGAGTAATTGAAGTAAATCAAACAGTTCTTTGTCAGTCAACAAAAAATACTATCATAAGAATTTATTAAACAATTTTTCATACCCGTATGTGTGGCTATGAAAAGTGACCCACGACCCATGAAAATGACCCATGACTTACACGAAAACATAATGAATATTTCTTGCTAGTGTTTCTACATTTCTTCACATTTAGGATTTTATTATCCAAAGCAACAGACCGAGTAAAATGTTACAAAATCGTTCTTTCTAGATTGGAGACTTGGTCACATTTGAAAATCCCTACCATAGAAAAAAGTAAATTTATTGGACAAAATAAAATCAGTATAGTAGAGCATCAATTATCCGAATACCGATCGACTGAAACGTCGGTTAACCGAAAGTGTTCCGGTCGGCAAATTCAAATTTTCGCTAGTGCTCTAGCACCGCAATATTTGACTACTCCAATATTATTTTTGTCGGTGTGCACGTTTTAGCTGGCAGCATTGGCACGACTAGGAGAGGGTACGTAAGGACACGCCAGTATTTGAATGAGGCTTTTCTCCCATCGTAAGTGGTGAGTTTTGCTTGTTTTGTGTGGTGTTTTCGTCAGAATGTGCGTCGTGCCGAATCGGAATGTTTTTGATACTAGATTAACTTCCGACATATAAAAAAAATAATTTTTACCGATACAATAGCCACGATGATTATTTAAAAAAATTTTTGTTAGGCTTAACATCGACGAAAATTCAACACAAAGCGACATGCAACGAAGAAAAACATCAACACTGGATAGGTTAATATATTTTTTCATACACGATCAGTTATCCGAAAACCCCAGTCTCCAAGTTGTTTTGGATAATCGATGCTCTACTGTAGTATAAAAAAACCTTGTAATCCGTTATATATACACACACCGAGGAGGAGACATTGGAATTAAATGAAAGTTAATGCAGCACGTGGGCAATTTACCAAGAGGGATGCCTCCCGGGAGGTCTTTTATGGAAATCGCCCTTATTTAGGTGTTACAAACGTGAAGAGAACCTGGAAAACTCTACAGATCGAGGTGTGAAATCACAATCGACTACAACGTTCGGTGGTTTTATCCACTTAGCTGCCGGTCGTGCCAACTAGTGTAGGCACAAAATTGGTTTTCAGTAAACCATGGTTTCAGAATAAACCAGAAACCAGTTCTGAACAAAATAAAATTGTTATCAATGTGTTTACTTGCTTTCTTGACTTTCGCTTGCAGTAAATATGCTTGGATGTAGTATCACGAGTAGTACCGACCAAGTTGCCATTCCCTCTTTTCTCGGGCACGTTGCCAATCCCATTTTGGGCTAGGCCCATCCGCAACGAGAATAATTGCGACCGACTATATAGTCACAACTTTACCCCTATTCTCTATCAATGAATGTTATAGAAGTAACGTCCCGGGTAAAGTCGATAAAGGTAATGATAATTATTTACGTTAAAACCATTATGCATTTTCTGCAAGAAGAATAAGTTATGCAGAAACATGTCGGAGATGCCAGGTGGTTTAGGCAAGTGCTATTTTGATGTAGCCACACAAGCGAGTAAAGTCAAAGCAAAGTCGTGACTCACTTTGTATCCACTATCCAACATACTGTTACTTGACGACAAGGTTAAGCAATGGTGTCTCAAACAGTACACACTTCATAAGTAGTTCTATGATTTCTTTTGTTTATAGTACTTTTTATATGGGTTGCCCGAAAAATTGTTTCAGAAATGTCTATCAAATATCGCCTGTTTTTTATAAAAAAAAAAATTAAAACACATAATGACCTTAATGTAATCGAGCAATTATTTATTATCAATTCATTACCATGCAGTAGGTGGATGCGAAATATTGTCATTGGAAACACTCCATTTCTCTTGCATGTGACTAAAAAATCCAGTCTTGCAGGAGCCTTAGTGAGGCTCACTATTGTCTTCCGATAACAATTAGTCGGCATCACTGATCAATATAGCTTCCACACGCACACCAGGGTGTGTATAATAAATAAAATTTAACCTACTCGAGCCTCTAACTGATGTGAAAAATAAATAAATTCGAAGAAACAAACGTTCTCTGAACACCTCGTGTGTTCTTCATCAGGTAAATAGCTGGATTCCTTATTCCAGAACACTGTTACAAAATTTTAAAATAAAATCGAACAACGATAGTTCGATTGTGCAGTGTCCACTGCGCAAGCGTTGTAGCTGTCTTGTTCCCCGCCGTTCAGATTCACATTTACTCTTCTTGTATGCGTTTAGTTTCTTATATGATGCAATATTCTTACGTTTAATGTTACATGCCCCTGTTCATCCTCCAATTACAAGTAAATCCTTAAGAATCATTATGCAATAAGGCATAAGGCCTGCCAAGCAAACGACAGCCATTTCCTCCCGGGAATTAATGCACGCAGATGTAGTGTGCACCTTATATATCTCTATTGCTTCTAGCCATTTGACTTGGTCCATCCGTGTTGTTTTGACTATTAACGCTGCCCCTGCGAAGTCCACCGTAATGCCCAAGTCAGAAGCATACACTGAGAGTGACTTGGTAGCTCTGTTGTATTGTATATATCTGCTTTGTGTTCTCTTATTCTGATCCCCATCAAGCGTTTCGTTGATCCTATGTAGATCAAATTCCTATTGAATCTTTCATCCCTCACCAGGATTCAATAAATGCCTGGCAATTTAATCGGGTCAGATGGGTCCTTTCCATTACGTAACATGTCAGACATAGTTGGGCCTCTCCTGTATGCAATGATGACCTTAGGTCTTTTGGCGATAGCTGTGTATATAGATATCAAAACGGGGTTGAATGTAAGTGATATCCTTTCAATATCGATACCTTGGTTGTCACCCTGTGCTGTCGTAGAGGTGTTGTGGGACATTAGTGCTCTTTTGTGGCACTAATTCATGGAATAAGATTGTGGTAGCCGTGCATATTGGCAATCCTCTCAATGTGGGTTAACTCCTCCCTAAGTGCCTCTTAAGTAGATGAATGAGTGTATGCTCTTCTAATCAATGATCTAAAAGCGGCTACTTTGTATTGAAATGGATCACACGAGTCACTCGGGATGTATGTGGGCTTGCACATGTTTTATGATAGACGGTAGTGTGGATGTTGGGTCCCTCAATCCTGATATCCACATCTAAGAAATGGACATTAGTGTCGCTGTGTTGATCTACTTCGAGTGACAGCCCATAGGGATTATCATTCATCGCTTCCACGAATCGTGCCAAGTTTGGTGTTGTTTTCCATATAATAACATCGTCATCTATGTATTGTCTGTACAGGATAATGTCTTGCATGAATCTCGGAAGGGTCCTGGACTCGAGTTGTCTCACCACTAACTCACATAAATCTCCGATAAAGAAGACCAAAAGATCAATTATTTATTGTGATGTCATCACAATGCCAGGCTGCAATTTTTAATTTACTTAATTTAAAATATATGCTCTCCACCTCAACTTAGCAGTGTCTTACCCCTGTACATCATACTTTTCCCATTAGCAATAGAGGCATGCTAGTCATCTGTCTAACTCCATCCAAGGAAAAATTTTTGAATTGAAATAACACAACTTCCGGTTTGCATCAGAAGTTTGTATATAATTAATTGGAGCCTCCTGCCCCTAACTTTCCACATCTGGGGACCTATTCTAAGTTGTATCATTAAGCTAACGAATGTGAAAAAATCTAGTTTCTATCAAAACTACGTGGTTGGCATTTAATTAACTGTGAAAATGCTGTTCTGTGCCATATGTTTTTGGTTCTGATAGCCACATGTGATAACTAAGCTTTTCTTATTGATCATTCTCGAGCTACCATTAGGAACATAACAAAAACTAAAAAAACAAGGCGACTTTATGCGTAAGATGATTGACGACGCAAATCTCAGTTTCATCTTTGAGGTAATGATTTTTGGCCGAATGACACACACTTTATAGAACTCTATCATCTTCCGAAGCCATTACTATTACATTTATGCAACGAATTACGAGAAAAGCTAGAGCTGAAGTATTTTAACTAATAGAGAGGTTGCGCCCGAAGTTTTCAATGCGAAAATGTGTATGTCGAACGTTCTTTGCCGCCATCTTATAAGCCTAGAAGTTTGACAATGGTGTTTGGAATGTCAAGCACGATTCCGTCGACATTCTAAACTCCACTGTCAAACTTTTAGGCTTACGGGAAGGGGCGCCAAACGTCCAACGTACACGTTTTCACTTCAAAAACGAGACCTGCAACTTCTCTAATATCTTGAAAAAGACGACTCGTAGTTCGCCGATTGCATCATTCCTTCTTTGACAACATTTTAGCTACAAAAATTTGACTTATGTTGGTACGCAACAATACTAAAAACACACACTTTGCTTCGAAAATGGCAAGTGCAGTCACACGACAAAAAACCATTAACTAAATTAGGTTAATTACAGTGTAATGGCCATCGATAGCACCAAACCCAGATGCATCCCAACCGATTACCCGTAGCAAAACCTACTTAGCATGGAGCAGAGAATAGAGATTCATCTAAGGTTCATTAACTGCTAAAGAGACTTATCGAATGTTCTGCGCATCGCTTTCGTCAAGTTATAGGAAGAACTCGGAATAGGTCCCCCGGTCTCGGCTTTCATCTACCTATCCGTTCTAGAGATTACAGAAGGACGGATGACCAGACATGCAAATGGATGACAGTGAGAATTTAGTCTACAATTTTTGAAATTGTAATCCAATAATTACCAAGATAACAACATAGAAATTTAAACAACATACTCCCTGTCTAGCTTTATCTTCACTATATTGTGATGCTACTTCATTAAACTTCATTCCAGACTTTAATTTTTCCATTGCTTCTAAGGCTTTCGATTGCTTTTCGCATAAAATGTGCCTCACCTATTTAACGAGCAAATCTACTCTGTCATAACTTTATTTAGAAATAATAAAATAATTTCATATAAAACGTTACGTTATTAAACCGACCTTAACTGCATTACCGCTTCCTTGCTTTTTTGAGAACCTTTGGAAAAAGATTCTTCTTTAACATCCTTAGGTTTTGCTCCCCCGCTACCTTTCCCTTTCGGCATTCTTTACGTTAATTTCAAAAATCTAAAAGAGAAAACAATTCTACGCTGCGAAACGATTCCTGTTCACACACGTGGTTGCTTTCCCGCAATGTTCGTTTCAGTGTTGCCAACTTCGATCATAAAAATAATGAATTATTATTATTTTTTTAACGTCGTTTGAAAAAGTTTAATTCGCACAAAATTTCATTTACAATAAAATATTAAATATTTTTAAAATCTTTACGTTATAAAATTATATATTAAAAAAAAAATTGCACGAGACGGCTCGCTGGTATCGCTCGCTCTGCCGTATCTTCCCTCTGCGGTTTTTCTCCCTTCCAAATTCATCGCCGGATTTGATTTGAGCCAAAGAAACTCCACAATGTGGCCAAATCTACGACGGATACAAAGAAGCATCTTAGGGCAACTCCCTGTCTAGCTTTATCTTCACTATATTGTGATGCTACTTCTGGTACATCACAACTTCTGGTACATCAAAGCAACATCACCTTGATACACAAAGAGGACAACGTAAACATTGCAGATGTGACGGAGGGAAAAGTCCTATCTTTCGGCCCAAAAAAAAGGCCCTCTTAGTACTCGTAAGGCACTAAGAGGGCCGAAATACTAAATAATGGAATAAAGGAATGCAAAACACGGGAAATCGTCGAGGAGGGGTGCCTCTCGGAAAGGACTTTATGTTAAAAATTGGCCTCTTGTAGCTTATAACGGGGATCTCCAATTTTTTTCTGAGAAGGTCCATGCGAGCCGTAAAAGACAAGTCTGAATACAATTTACTTTTGAATTGCGACTTGAAATTAAATTGTAATGAGAAAAAAGGAACAAAGCAACACCGAAATAAATTGTAATGCTTCTAAGAAGGAAGCATTCACGCTTCATTGTTATACTGAAACATACATTAGAGCTACATTGAAATAATCGTAATTATAGAGTTCATACACTCCCATCATAATTATGTCGGTTATCTACTTCACTTTCAGTAGATTTTATAAAAAGATATCAATAAAACAAATTTTCTTACAGGAAATACTAGCGAAGTTGAGGCCGAAGTTTTAAACGCGAAAACGTGTACGTCGGACGTTCGGCGCCGCTTTCCTGTAAGCCTACGAGTTTGACAATGGCGTTTGGAATGTCAGTGGAATATTGAAAAGGATTACCGCCCTATCAGCCTACTCCCTGTTCTGGGAAAGGTATTGGACGGCCTACTCATAGGACGTATCAACTGGCATTTGGCCAGCCACAACCTCATGCAGAAGAGCCAATATGGTTTCCGACCAGGTAGCTCAACGGTCACTGCTATTAATAGTGTCACTAGTTTTGTGGAAGAAACATGGGACCAGGGCAAGCATGCATTGTTGATCAGTGTTGATTTCCAAAAGGCATTTGATAACCTCTGGTGGCCGTCAGTCAAAAACAGGCTGAGGGATACCAATTGCCCAAGAAATATTTACAACCTCTGACCTGGATAACTACTTAACGGATAGGAAAGCTGGATACTTATCTAATGGGCTCAATATTGTTAAAAAGGTGAACCGGGGATGTCCACAAGGCTCTCGTAGTGGTCCGGGCTTATGGAACCTAGCCTACGGCGATCTGCTCCAAACACTTCCAAGTACACAAGATATTAGGCTCCAAGGTTTTGTAGGTAATACGATCATAATGATTAAGCATCAAAATTGCAATATTTTACAAAGTAAAGGCAATGAAATCCTCCATGAGGTTTACAATTGGAGCGAGAAGCATAAGCTTCCTAT